>NC_051155.1:35548786-35599019 GCF_013339745.2 Dermacentor silvarum | reverse complement strand
GACCATAGATAGAGATAAATAGCATGATCAAAGGAACATATGTTGCAGGCAAAAATTCTTATCAAATTTTGCAAAATGATGTGTGTTTGCCAACTGAACAGCATATTTCTACCCTCTGATATGGGGTTTATTGGCGTTTGATCCCGTTAGGTCCAGCGCAAAGAGCACCCGAGCCGTTCCAGCCAAACGCCAGCGCGAGGCAAAACCAGCGACACCGATCCGTTCGTTTTTCTCTTCCTCACTTCAGGAGCCATGCGACCACAGCGACGCTGGTGCTAACTTCGTCATTACAATGGCCCCACGAAAGAAGACTAGCCATCCTGGCGACTCACGGTGACGACACGATAGAGGGATCGTAATACGGTTTAAGCCGGCTGACGTGCACAGTCTCGTGACCACGACGCCGCAGATCGTCAGACAGCGTGAGAGCTTCGACCACATAGTTTACAGCAGATGTACAGGGGACGATCCGGTAGGGTCCGTGGTATTGAGCCAGCAGCTTAGACGAAAGACCGGGAACGTGAGGCGGAATCCATAACCAGACGAGGGAGCCGACACGGAAAGTGGCAGGGCTCAGGTCGGTGTCATGTCGATTCCGCTGGTGGGCTTGACCCTCCGTCTTGAAGGTACGGGCAAGTTGGCGGCATTCTTCAGCGTACCTGACTACTTCTGATATGGGTCGATATTCAGAGGCGTCAGGTTGGTATGGCAATACTGTATCGAGCGTGCACGAGGGTTCTCGTCCATACAATAAAAAGAATGGTGAAAAGCCTGTGGTCGCTTGAGTCGCGGTATTGTAAGCGTAGGTGACAAAGGGGAGAACCATGTCCCAGTTGTAGTGGTCCGACGCGACGTATGCAGTGAGCATGTCGCCAAGAGCGCGATTTAAGCGCTCAGTTAATCCTTGGTTTGCGGATGGTACGCGGTTGATGTACGGTGGACGACGTGGCACTCGGCAAGCAGAGCTTTGACCACTTGGGAAAGAAAGACACGTCCTCTGTCACTGAGGAGTTCTCGAGGAGCGCCATGTCGAAGCACCAAACTGCGCAGGATGAAGAAAGCAACCTCACGAGCTGTAGCGGCAGGAAGGGCGGCAGTCTCAGCATATCGGGTGAGATGGTCAACACCAACGATTATCCACCGGCTTCCAGACGTAGTGCATGGGTGTGGGCCATAAAGGTCGATGCCGACCCGATCGAAAGGCGGCGCGGGGCAAGGTAAAGGCTGAAGAGCGCCGGTGGAGCGTTGCGGAGGAATCTTGCGTTGTTGGCATGCTTCGCAAGCACGGATATACTTTAGAACAAAGCTGTACATACCGCGCCAGCGAAATCGTTGGCGCAACCTTGCGTAAGTTTTCAGCACGCCTGCGTGAGCACTCTGTGGGTCGGCATGAAAAGCAGCGCAGATGTCGGAGCTCATGTGACGAGGTATTACGAGAAGCCACTTGCGACCACCCGGTATATAGTTGCGACGGTAGAGCAGGTTGTCTCGCACGGTAAAATGAGAGGCTTGACGGCGGAGCGCGCGGGAGGGCGGATTGGCGGTGGAATCCGACAGAAGGTCGAGAAGGGCAACAATCCACGGATCCTTCCGTTGCTCCGAATGCATGGACTCGACGTTGAGCGCTGAGATAGCGGTGTAATGTGCCGAGAGAGACGCTGTATCGGGGCTAGAGGAGAGCGAGAAAGGGCGTCCGCGTCAGAATGCTTGCGGCCAGACCTGTATACCACTTGGATATCATACTCTTGAAGCCGGAGGGCCCACCGACCGAGGCGGCCTGAGGGATCTTTCAAAGTCTACAACCAGCAAAGAGCGTGGTGGTCCGTGACGACATAAAACGGGCGGCCATAAAGGTAGGGTGGGAACCTGGCAAGAGCCCAGACTATAGCCAGGCACCCTTTCTCAGTGGTTGAATAGTTGGTCTCTGCCTTTGTGAGGGTTCGGCTCACGTAGGCGACAACATACTCGTGATAGCCAGGCTTCCGTTGCGCGAGCACCGCACCAAGGCCAACGCCGCTTGCATCAGTGTGCACATCCGTAGGCGCCCGGGGATCGTAGTGCCGGAGAATCGGAGGAGCTGTGAGCAGCTGGCGTAGCGTCTGGAATGCGTCATCACATTCACGAGACCAGTGAGACATGTCGGTGCCAACGGTGAGAACTCGCGTCAAAGGTGCGATAACGGTCGCGAAATTGCGCACAAAGCGACGAAAATAAGAACAAAGGCTGATGAAGCTTCGGAGGGTCTTCAGTGACGTCGGCTTAGGGAAGTCGGCGACAGCTCGAAGTTTCGCAGGATCAGGGAGGACGCCGTCTTTGGACACAACGTGGCCCAAGATAGTCAAGGTGCGAGCTGCAAAGCGACACTTTTTGATATTCAGCTGAAGACCAGCGTTCTTAAGACATGTCAAAACTTGGTGGAGACGTGAGAGGTGCGTCGAGAAGTCTGAAGAAAACACGACGGTGTCATCCAGGTAGCATAGGCAAATGTTCCATTTGAGACCGCAAAGTATGTTATCCATAATGCGCTCGAAAGTTGCGGGCGCATTACAGAGCCCAAATGGCATGACGGTAAATTCATATAGCCCATCAGGGGTGACAAACGCTGTCTTCGGTCGATCGCGTTCGGCCATGGGAACCTGCCAGTAGCCAGATCGTAGGTCCAATGACGAGAAGTACTCAGCGCCTTGTAAACAATCAAGTGCATCGTCAATTCGGGGTAAAGGGTAGACGTCCTTCCGTGTGACTTTGTTTAGGCGGCGGTAATCGACACAGAAACGAATAGAACCATCTTTTTTTCGCACTAGCACAACTGGAGAAGACCACGGACTCTGGGATGGTTGAACGACGCCACGCTCGAGCATGTCATTCACTTGGTCGTTGATTATACGACGCTCCGCCGCTGAAACGCGATAGGGGCGTTGTCTGAGGGGACCGTGGGACCCGGTGTCGATGTGGTGGGTAACACTGTTCGTACGACCCAAGGCGCGTTCCGTACAGTCGAACGAAGAACGGAAAGTATCTAGGAGAGACAGGAGTTGATCGCGGTGCTCGAGGGAAAGGTTGGCGTCAACGCATGAATCAAAGACTTCGGTAGCCAATTGGGAGCTTTTCGGGAATGGTGTCATGGCGTCGAGCGAAAGGCCAGAAGAAGAGCCAGGCACGTCCAAACACTCAGACATGTCCATAGGTTCGACACAGCCGAGGCACTCGTCGCGAAGCAGAGTCAGCGGGTATTGGAACGGGTTGTCCACTAGCATAATTGTTGTACCAGCGGCTACGTCAAGAACGGCGAATGGAAGCGGTAGAGATTTGCGGTGAAGAAAAACAGATGAAGGCGTGAACAGTACCGAGGCGTCGGGCGCCGATGGACACAACACAGCGACTGGTGTTGAAGTGCTTGGTGGCAGATCAGTATCGGTGGCGACAATAATCTTTAAGGGGGCGGGAGAGGCGGCAGGCAGAGTCATGTTAACGACAGACAGAGCAACTTCGGCACGGGCATAGTCAATGACGGCACGGTGGCGTGACAGAAAGTCCCATCCCAGGATGACATCATGGGAGCAGGAAGGCAGAACAAGGAACTAAATTGTGTAAACTACGTCATGAATAACGATCCTACCGGTGCATGCGGCTGAAGGTTCGATGGGCTCCGTGGTGGCAGTACGAAGTACAAGGCCAGAGAGTGATGTGGTGACCTCCCTAATCTTACGGCAAAGAGTCTCACGTATGACGGAAACCGCAGCGCCCGTGTCGATGAGTGCGAATGTAGCGGCTCCTTCAACCTGTATTTCTATAATGTTTTGCGGCGATAGCGGAGGTCTTGGGCATTTCGACAAGCGTGCAGCTCTTGCCTCCGAAGCTGCAGCATTTAGTTTCCCTCGTTGGAAGGCGGGCGACGACGCATCGGCGATATCGAACGGCGACGCGGTGATGGTGAACGACGGGGGCTGAAGTTCTGACGACCGGTCCAGAAGTTCGGCGATGGTTTCGAATCAGCATGCTGGTGGGATGCAGGTACCTGTGGCTCAACGACGACGTCCTGACGCGGCAGGCGACGGCGACAAAAGCGTGCCACATATCTCGCGATACCGCACGAGAAGCATATCGGCCGATTGTCCCGCGTGCGCCATGGATCTTGCGGCCGGAAGTACTGAGGGGGCATTTGAGGGACAGGGAGAAGGCGCCGAGTAGGGGAGTGTCGTTGGTCTAGGACGCGACACTTCAGCGTACGTCAAAGGTGCAGCAATCTGAGCTGGTGCAGCAATCTGTTGGACTGGTGGAAGGGTCTCTGCAACCTGCTCGCGGATGGCCTGCTGCACGGCCGAGGACAACGGTTGGACAAGCTCCTGAGTGAAAGGGAGCAGCGAGAGCTGGCGAGCCACCTCTTCACGAATGAAGGCTTTGATCTGAGGCAGCAGAGACCCGTCATCAGCCTGTCCGTGAGCAGTCACGAAACTTGAGGACTTGAGGCCACTTGAGGAACAGTTTGGCGGGCGAGCGCTCGTTGCCCGCGTAATTCATCGAAGCTTTGGCAATATGTGACTACGGCTGCAACGGTGGTAGGATTCTTGGCCATGAGCATCTGAAAAGCGTCGTCATCAGTGCGCTTGAGGAGTTCTTTAATCTTATCTTCCTCACTCATCGTTCGGCTCACGTGGTTGCTGAGATCTATGACGTCCTCGATGTAACTAGTGGAAGTCTCGCCCGGCTGTTGCGCTCGGTGGCGAAGGCGCTGTTCAGCGCGAAGCTTTTGCACCGCAGGACGGCCAAATACCTCCGCGAATGCAGTCTTAAAGTCATTCCATGTCGCAATGGTTGCTTCATGGTTGCGGCACCGGAGGTGGGCGACAACCGCAAGATATTAAATAACCTTCGTGAGCTTTGTCCGATCGTCCCATTTGTTGTGGTTGCTCACCCGTTCGTACGACGAAAGCCAGTCGTCGACGTCGGTATCAGCGGTGCCACTGAACACAGCCGGGTCTCGTTCACGAACGGCACCACAGGTGACTTGCACAGTTTTTTTACAGGTGACTTGCACAGTTGACGAAGTGGGTCGCTCACCGGCGTCGTCTGGCATGGTCGTGGGGGTAGCGGACGGCAGAATGTGGCTGCGGAGTTCCAGGGCGAGTTGTTAGGATAGTTACGATACCCAGCACGTCCACCAAATGATATGGGGTTTATTGGCGTTTAATCCCGTTAGGTCCAGCGCAAAGAGCACCCGAGCCGTTCCAGCCAAACGCCAGCGCGAGGCAAAACCAGCGACACCGATCCTTTCGTCTTTCTCTTCCTCACTTCAGGAGCCATGCGACCACAGCGACGCTTGTGCTAACTTCGTCATAACACCTGGAACATATAGGAAATTGAAATGAATCACATGCAGCAAAGTTTGCAGTGCGTGTATTATGGAGTACAGTTTCAGTTTTATTTCTTTCAATTTATGATATATAATACTTGATGTGATGTAGAGATGGGTCGCTCAGGAGCGAGCCGGATCTTGTGAGTGGCTCTTTTTAAAGAGCGAGTGAGCGGTCGTTCAGTAAAAATGAGCGGCGGTTCATTTGGAGAAAGGGAGCCGGTTTTCTCGCGTTCAGGGAGCCGTGCCGATGCGTTCCGTCAGAGCCGCGTCTTCTGCTGGCTTAGGGTGCCTCGATGCCCAGCGCCGCCGTCCAGGGTGGAGACAACCCCGCCGGCGCCGCCATATTGAGTCACACGAGCTGAGACTCAGCTACGCTTGCGTTCATAAATAGTGTTACTCGCGGCGCACTTCCAAGTGATTTGCCTTGATGAGGATTTTTTTATCGGTATCGCATCTGCACATCTTTATAACCAATAGCCGTTAACCCGTCGAAGGTCCAAGACATGATTGTATGGCGCTGGGAACATGCCCCAAGTTGCCTAATTCAATTTACATTTAACATGCCGTGTGTATGTTTGAAATACGCACTATTTTTTGCGCTTCGATGCTTGGTATATAAGGTTTGCGACCCCCTGTGAGTGGAAGTTTTTCTTTTTCGCTGTTGTATTTTGGTTTACACGTCACGCCTCCTTTACCGTAGCCAGCCACTCGCGGACGGCGGTTAGTTTCCCTTGCGTTGCGCGTGCTCTTCGCGTTCGTTGCAATTATTTGACGATATCTACGCGCAATTTTGCTTTTTCTTGCCCACAACACTGTGTGCTGACAGGATTAAGCTGGTGTAAAAATAACTGCGATGTGCAAATAAGGTTTAGTTAGGGCTGTAGCGAAACATGTAAAGTAACTTGTCTGTGTCAATCTTGCGTAGTACACACAAGAAATCAAACGAAGCACAAAATACATTTACTTATAATGTCTAGTACAATCAATCATGAACGAGATATGTACATGAAAAATTATATGTACTTTGTGGCGCCTGAAGGTTATGTTGAAAGACGAGATAAAAAAAATTGGCAAGGTAGGCTCGACACACAATTCGGGATAGTGAGAGTTTTTTTTAATTTATTCATTACAAGGGGGGGGTTCAAGTGAGTACATCAACCTTATTACACAGAATGTAAATCGAAAACAAGAATGCAAACAAAAAAAAACGCAACCGCGGGTAATATTAATCAAGATATCCAGCCAGAATACATCAGCTACCATCGAATACGTCGCATCAGCCAAACACATCGATGGCGACTACAGAACATTTATAAATAACCATTATAACACTGATAACTACATTGAAAAAATAAACAACACTGCATACATATCGCGTACAAAAACCGTAAATGAAACTAAGACAGTCAAATACAGATTAGCAATGTTTTTCACTTCGAAAATATAGTCCATGATAATGTAGGGCTGTTGACTTTAACAGACGGCGCCCATCCTGTCGATTTCCCTCGTACTGGTCCTCTTCAAAGTGTCTCTAAGTACAAGTAAAACAACAAAAGTGATTATTGATATGAAAAGTTGCCTTGTAAATACAGTGAACCCATTACAGTGCTTAAAAATAAATTTTCGCAGAAGTAATGCTGTATTACCTCGCTTCACACGTTTCGAAGAAATGCACAGGCTACAACAGACACCATGCCAGAAAGCGCCGAAACATTTTGGTCCCATGATGCCCCCTAACTCTACTACACCTGGGCATACCGTGCACAGGCGTTTAAAGACCGTCACAGTACCCACTACGATCGGGAATGAGCACGAATGACCATCGGCTTACGAGCACCACGCTACAAATATATTCGTCTAAAAAATCAGCTATATAACGTAACATCCTGAGATCCGCAAGATATCTGCTGAGAATAGAGAAAATCAAAATGCTTCGCTTGCCACGTACACAACAGCCGCTCTCCCCAGAAGAAGCCCTGCGTTCTTTAGTCCCAAATAACCAGTATCGAAAAAAGAAACTGAGGGGAAAAAAGAAACGAGAGACACACGATGTGTGCTTCCCGTGAAAAAGTAAAATAGGTGGTTTACATGCCGATTTGTAGCTAATGTAAGGCTATTTCGCGGCGAAGCATTTTCGTCAGTTCTTAAAATAAGGGTACTACTCGCATAGACTGCGCCGATCAAAACGGCAAAAGCCTATGCGACGGGCGGTCGCAAACCATAGGCTACTCAGACAGCATCAGAGCAGTGCTTAGTTCGTGAGCGAACGTAGGTACGTGAGCGACGATCAGAGAATAGTTTCTTATTTAAATGAAAAACACGGTGCGATAGTCTAAACTTTCTTGACACTTACCTCGCAAATGTAAGAGCTATCCGTTGCCTTCCAGTGATACCGCTTTACTTGGGCTTCCCAACTCTTCCTTCGCTCTGGGTCCCGGGAAACAACGAAGCCCTTTACGCGTCGATCCGGTGCACTTGGGAACACAACAGCCCGTCATGTCGCCTCGATGCACTTGACAAGCTTGTCATTCATGCGGCTGAACACTGTCCAGCAAGTAGAAGCGTCAGCGAAGCATCCGCGCGCACTGTGTCTCGAACTAAGCACCGGCACCAAGCACTCGCAGCCGCTCGCTGTGACTGAAGATGGCGTCGCAGCGAGAAAGCGGCGGCGCGGGTGCGGTCAAAGAATGTCACCACCCTGAACGGCGGCGCTGGCATCGAGGCACCCTATGCTGGGTGCGACTTCCGCGCCATCTATTAGCGGTACGAGAAAGCAACTGCCCTCCCGCCCTTCCTCGCAAGAGTCGCCTTCACACCCTCGCCTTCGGCTGAAGAACGAAAGAACCGCCGCTCACTTACTGAACCACGGCTCCCTCGCTCTTCAAAAGAGCGGCTCAAAAGATCCGGCTCGCTCCTCAGCGCTCACCTGAGCGCTCAGGAGCGCACTGCTCTTTTTACGAGCGAGGGAGCTGCGGTTCAGTAAGTGAGCGGCGGTTCTTTCGGAGAGAGGAAGCCGGCTGGGCTCTCTCTCGTTCAGTGACCGTGAGGCACCGTTCCGAGAAAGCGCTCAGGAATGAGCCGGATCTTTTGAGCCGCGCTTTTGAAGAGCGATTGAGCCGTGGTTCAGTAAGTGAGCGGCGTTTCTTTCGGAGTAAAGAAGCCAGTTCGCTCTCCTTGAATGAGCCGGGCCGAACCGTTCCGTCAGAGCTGGGTCTTCTGCTGGGTTTCGAGGTTTCGATTTCTGACTGACGAATGGTGGCCGGTGTGGGCAGACTCGCGCTACTGGTACTCGCTCGCAGTGTGTGGGGTGAGCAGCAGTCCCTTTGGTTTTTTGTGCGTCCTATGGTGTGGCAACCGATGCCACCGAGGGGAGAAGTAAAGAAGTCTTAATTGGCAAAGGATGGTACCGTTCGTTGCCTGCTGCTGTTCGAACGATGTGTCATGACTCTCACCGATCGCACAGCGTGCGCTGGCCCAATAACACTTCGAAGATGGTCTTCCGTGTCTTTAAAGACAACAGGTGAACGTACAGTTTACGTCCTGGTCTTCATTTGTCCTAATTAGTGCAGTCATGAAAATGTCGCCTGACATCCACTTCAGTGCATTTTCTGAGCGTGTATCATTAGCACTTCATTAAAACGAGGCCAATGATCTGTTGTGTTGTAATAGAACTTCATTTATTTTTTTTTATTTTTTTTGTCCTGGCGTATGAAGGCATGATCGCCAGTATCGCGCGTGCACTCAAGATAAAAGAAAAAAACGAAAGGTACGTGCGGCAGTTTGTGGATCTTTCGTATGATTTTTGTATTTACTTCAAGAAATGATTTCTATATTCATTTTGCATGGCGTTACAAATTACACATATTATAGTGAACGTACGCATGTGAATAAATGAATAAAGTTGAAACATATTGTACAATCACTTTGTGTTCTTAGTTTGACAAAAGTTTATTTTAAACTACCACAAAAACGGACAAGCTTCTGTAATGACGATGAAGTAACATTTTTTTTGAAAAAAGTACGTCGCATTCTGCCTCTCACAGTATCATAAGCATGTTATCCCCAATATCAGAAAAGAAGGTTTCATTACAACTAAAAATTCACTCTTTTAATATATGTAAAAATATTCTTTAAACATAGCGAAAATACCAATAACACGGTTATTAAATTACGCATATGTCGTTTTTTTTTCAAAGCCAGATAACTATAGAATATGCATAACACAGGTTACACGTTTAAGTGAACCAGTGAGACGTTCAAATGAACCGGTTCATTTCAGTGAGCTGAGCTGTTCCGAGCCGCTCACTGAAGTGGGCCATTTTGCCCATCTCTAATGTGATGACTTCAATTTCCTGTTTTATGTTTAGGCTACTGACACTGCACAAACTATATTTTTGTCATAATACGAAATACAGGCCGCAGAGTGCGCGCGGCTCATAAACAGATCGGGATAATGAGGTGTAACTTGTGGATACATTTCTCGCTAAGGGTAATACAGGAGCCCCTTTCTCGCAAATATGTCTTGGTTGAGAGCGTGTGTGGTGAAAGTGGACTGATTGCCCGCGCTTTCCATGCAGCTACCGAAGTGACTGTGACAGCCTTTCGCTGTTTAAAGGTTTAGGCCTTTCGATGCCAAGCGCCTGAAATATACACAAACAACGCGCTTGTCGGAACCAGAAAGGTCGCAAGCATCATCCCAAGGGAGGGATTACCCTTCTGCGGTTTAGTCACGTCCTTGAGCAAAAAAGAAGAACCAGGGAGTGACAAGTCATTTTTAACGACGTTCTGTCGCTCTTATTGTTGTCACAAATGACGACTTGCGCCAACGTACTGCGCTTTGTCGGGTAGCTGTTATGGTTCATTCTTTAAAAAAGGGTATTTATTTCTTTTTTGGCAACGTAACTTACGTCATCGGGGCAGATTTTAAAACATAAAGGTCATGTGTCAGGCGGTGGTACCTAGGTGACATGAACGCCCGAGAAAGAAGGACTTGTACAGTCACTTTCTTTCGGAAGTGCTAATAACGTTGCAATTTAAACCACAATCGAACTTCATACATGGTATTTTTCCCAACAGCTGAACAGAATGCTAATCAGTCCTCATATTATTAAACTTATAACTTTGTAGCAGAGACACTCTCTGATGACTTCAATATATACACAATAAAGGGCTCTGTAATTTCCACCGTGACTTTACGTAGGTACGTTGGCGCACTTCATGTAATAATAACAGCCATCCTACTCACATATACCGCATTACTAATCACATCTACCATGGCCTCGGCTATATTCCAAGAAGCAATTGCCTACCTATTTTGATTACTTAAGTTTCGGTAGGCTTAAGACAGACCAAAATTCGAATAGGAATGCGTAGTATGGAATTGGTATGGAACCTACAGTGATATAGAACGTATGCATTACACTCGAGTCTGTCCAAAATCGGACAGTAACGTTCATTAACTCTGACTATTCATTTATCATCAGTTTTAATAAACAAAACGCATGCTGTGCCGATCTTTCCCCCACCTCACCCCGAATTCCGCTGGGCGCAGGCTACCACCCTGCGTCTGCTACAAGCAAATACGTACCCTTCACCCGCCCCCCTCCACCTTATATTCCCTGAAGTTTACAGTACCCCCAACTGCTGGTGCTGTGGCACTCACCCGGCTACGCTTCCGCATATGCTGTGGGAGTGCCCAGCACAGCACACACACATTAACACCACGACCCTCTCGTCGAGGTTGCGTGAGGCTCTGCGGAGCTCCGCTCTCGCTGACCAAACCTGGGCGACCCAGTACGCCCGTGAGGCGGCGGCGAGGCAAGCCCTCGATGTTCCCTCATGGGAGGCTTAGGCACGGCCATCATAAAGTGCTGGTTCTACAATAAATGTTTATTGCTCCTCCTGGGCTTCTATCGCTAGGTTTGCGTCGTGAAGTCGCCTGAGCTTGCAGAAGTTCTACAATTCTACGCTCCAATATTCCATCATCAAGAGCTCGGCGCTTGTCATCACGAATAAGCTAAAAAGCAACCTCGGCTTCAGAACCTATAGTGAACGTCAAAAGCTTTCGTACCCCGGCAGGTGAAAAAAATATTTATATTTCTACGCCTTAGGCACGCATCGTGGTGTTCGGATTTACAGCATATACTGGTCTAGAGTAAACAAAACAAAAGTTTTGCATAATTTTACTGGCTGCGGGCGTAGCTGTGTTTTAAATGAACTTATTCGCTGAACCTCGGCCGCGTAAACATTTGACGGCGACTGTGCGATTGAACACCTACATTTTCTTTATTCTGCACACAATTTTTTTAATGAATGGCCTTCCAGCCAACGTCATGCAGGGCTTACACCTAGTTAATTTTCAGGACAGCCATCTCAGACATGACTTATTAAGTAGAACTGAACTATCATGTAGTACGTCATTATTATCACCCGTGAGGTGTAATAAATATGTAAACAAATACAGGATAATAAAATTTCCCATGAAATTTTACTGAAATCTCAAGACTACATCAAAACTTCGCCTGTTGGTCTTGTGTACGTCCCTATGCTTTCTAGGAAATTGAAAGGTAGAAATTCAAGGTTGAAATTGACTTCTCTTGTGACACCATAGCAGAAAAGGGAAGCTGTGGCTTAGTGGGCCCATATGAAAGGATCAGCTGCGATTGTGCTACTCACGCACAAGGAACGACACTTTTGTATTTTATTTACAGGCAGTAAAGTGATAAATGGTGTCAGTGAACGCTGGCGTGATCATGACAATACCACCGTACCGAGGCTCATAAACGATTCTAATAAGAGAACGTTTCTGCAAACCCTCATGGTCCTTTCTCATGTTTCTTCAATTTTTCAAACACGTTAAATTTGTGGTAGGAGAATATTCTCACAGAACTACTGAAGAATTGTACCAGTAATTATATCATGGTGCTGCGATCTGATTCAGCAATAGAGTTAGTTAAGAACAAAACGGAACAGCAGAATGACATAGCAACTTTGGCGATTGTAGCCGAAAACAATGCCTTCTTGCAACACTTTGTGGGCATAACTCAAAAAGAGTGTGGTCTGTGATTGGAATCGTTCTCTATTTTTACACGACAAACTACATTAACACGTCCCGGTGTCTTTTCGCATAATTTCCAATACTCCTCTGCGTACGTCGTGGTAAAAGGATATGAAGAGCTTTAGTATTTCTGGAATTTCGTGAAGTTATATGGGGATGGTTCCAATGATAGGACACGTGCGCTGCATATTGAGGATAAAATGTGTATGTTTCGAGGTATCGGTTTATACTAAGAAAAAAGCTTGTGAAATAACTCGGACAGCCTTCATTTGCACCGAAGATCCGGTACGTAAAATTCCGCTTTGATATAATGCAAATTTACTCAGTCAAATAGCTTCTGTATTCCTTTGTAAGAATACTACGTCTGGGGATGGAGCCAACTTTTCTACTTCTGTGTATTTTTATTGCACACGCGGGACGCTATTTATTTTTGTGGTACGTTTGAAGCTGAACAAAAGTCGCACAAACATAGCTGAAGAGGCAAAATATTTCTTAGTAATGTCTTCATAAATGTTTGCCTTAAGAAAGAAATGAACTTTCAAAACACGTAACCTTGGTTTATTGTCTAAAATACATCACACCTAAAGTGCAAAAGAAGTTTGGAAGCACGTTCGCATGTTCCCGAAACCAGCCAGCTATTTTTTAGGAAGGCGTTGGTGCAGTAGAAAGAAACGAAACAAGAACCGTAACTAAATGACCTCCATTTCGGAATATGACATCTGGCGGCAAACCGCCAAACTAAGCAGCGACAAAGTGATAAAAAAATAGCGGCGCTGCTGGCTTCTAACCTGCGAGCTCACAATCATGGCATAGTGATCACAATCTGCGGTCGACCAGAACGCTCGGCTATTAAAGTCCCTATATAAGAGAAGTACCGCCATCTACTCTTTCCTCCGCCGCCTCCTCTCCTAAAGCGCTTCCTTTTTTCTTTACTTTTTGCTTGCGAAAGCCAAGTCGACGGTGGCGCACCGAGAAAGTCCACGTTGAAGCTTTCAGGCCGGGCGCACGCCGCCGCCGCCGCCGGCGACTGCGGCTGCGCAGAAGACTTTCAACATGGCTCTGAGGCGGAAAAAAAGAAAATATAAAGAAGTGAAAAGCGCGCGCTATCATCGTCCAATCGGAGATACAGGATAACACAGGAGAGAGCGAAGCGGCATTTGTCAAAGGATGGCGGTACTTTTCTTATATAGGGACTTTATCGCCTATCGATTCGACGTGCTCCTGGAGGCAAAAACTAGGTTTATATACGTACCACAATAAATTCTGGGACCTTGTTATGAAAACTGCGAATTTCGAACGACTTTTTTTTGCTATTTCAAAAGCTGCTGCTTCAGCTAGCTGAAAGCTGAGTCATTGAAGTTGATAAATCGCTGGGAATACGTCGATCGATGCAATAGGCTCATCGCAAATTGCTTTTTACTGGCCAAAAAAGCCTCCAAAATTTGGCCTTTTCCATAGACTCCCACACTTCGAACTTAGCCCACAATTTGGAACGGGTTTTCTGGAACGGGTCGGGCTAAGCTCCTAGAGTCTATTTCCACGGTAATATTTTGAAAGATGGCTTCTATGATTAGTTATTTGGAAAAAACGACGCTCTCCCATAGAAAACGCGCATGTTTTCAGAGGCGGCCGCTAGAGGCACTGTTCGGCGATGTCCCAGATGCCTGGTAATGTTTACGGAGCGGGCCACTCGATCTATGAAATGATGTCCTCAGCAAGTATATTTGTGTTATTTTTTTCCTATGTTTCAGCCGGGGTCCGGCCGAAACGGACATTAAGCATGGTTTAGTTTTGCGTACCTGCGTCCTTGAACCTACAAGTTCCTGTGTGTGTGTGTTGCAACTGACTGGTTACTGACTGCACATGCGAGAACATCTGCGCACATTTGAGCGGGGACTCCGAATTATAGGTGACCAACTGGGGTTTTTCACAGTGCGCCAAATCCACTGTACACGAACCCTTTCGCATTTCGCCCCATTCGAAATACACCGCATTTTACATGTGGCCGCCGTGGCCGCGAATTGAACCGTCGACCTCGTAGTTGGCAGCTAAACGCCATAGCGGCTAAGCCATCACGGCGGGCTGAAAATACAACGTTGTGTTCCGCAGCAGTGCACACAACTGGCTGCGTAATCCAGCAACTAAAATTGATGTGAGTCTTGTCAGGGCTGGCCTTTAAACGCTACGCTTATAGCCGGAACAAGAATGGCTGTGTGCACATAAGTGCGCTGTATCTAGGAACAGAAAGAATGAGCTGCTTTAAAGACATACTTGCGCAAATCTGATGAAATAACGAAACATTTGCACTTAAATTTATTAGTTAATTCATGTAGTGCACACGTTTGAAAGGGAAATGAAGATGACGTAAATTATGACTTGACGCCGGTGTGACTCGCATGACCAAATTTCGCATTAGGAGCGCGGTTCTCCACTGACTAAGCGACGGAGGTCGCTGTATCCCCATCAATGTTGTCTGTGGGAGCACGCATATGTGTGATAATAATAGCCGTGGAAGTGCCAGCCCACGAAACCGGTGGCTTCGGTGGAACCTGCGCTGCTGTGACCATGAGTGGCATAAGTGCACAGGTATAAAGGCCGTCAAACCCAGTTTATTTACCGAAAATATTCTGCTGTGGATTGAGGAAATGTACTCACGTGTTTATACTGACGGTCAATATATGTGACGTTCAAAATAAAATCCGGGCATCCAATTCCTAAAATCATGTCCTTTAACTGCAATTATATTAGAAAAAGAATCGATATAGACCAGGGAAAATTTATTTTCACGCCCTCGTGTTGCATGTGTAACCACAAATAGTACTGAATATAGGGAAAACAATCATTGTCTAAAATCATCGCCCAGGCACTCCATACAGATGGTTAGTTAACCAGCTAAGCTGAAACTTGCGGCCCCGGTCTTTATGACAGAGTTAATTTAGACGGTTCTTTAAAGTTTTTCTCAATTATTGGCTACGCCTTTGTGTTACACACACGTTCGGTTGCGACGGAGAGAACGACGTCACTGACGGTATGCCCGCACTCCACCGTTATCGCTTGCGTTCGATGTCTCGAGTTTGCTAGGTGACGTGGCTAGCAGCATTCGCTCGCCTTTCCGTTTGCGTTTCTTCGAAATTAAATTGCTTCAAAATTAAATGTGTCCGTTGCGTAAGACAATGAATGGCTCATACCCCTTGAAGCAATGACTCATACCTCTGTAAATGCGGCCTCCCCATTACGAAGACAGAAGAGAAGTGAAATTCTACGCTGGAATGATGGGCGGCAACGAAGCCAGCTGGGGAAAAAGACGACGACGCTCGAGCCAATGCTGATGATGATAGTTTTCTGTACACAGACGACGGACAGGCCCTTTTTCGTTTCACCTAGCCATATAAAGCTTCGGTTTAAAACATAATCGCGTAAAATAAATTCGTCAATTTTCTCCAAGTAACCCTTTCGCAGTGATGCATGTATGTGGCATTAGCAGAGTATGATTTAACGCTACTGCTGTGTGTCTCTGACAAATGAAGTGCGGGAGCTCGAATGCAGTGTTTCGAAAAAAAACAGGACGTGGACAACTAAAGGTGCGCGCGCGGACGCAAGTGTGCGCTTCGAAATCGAAGACGACAACAAATCACCAAGACACGACACGCAACAAGAAAGACACGCGGCGCAAGAAAAAACTAAAAGCAAAAGGAGCTAATCATGGAAGTCCACGAAGCCGCTCTCAACCAATTGGTGAAACACGCAAAGTTCCAAAGAAACAATCTTGTGGTCACGCGAGGCCCAGTGAGAATAAAAATACGAAGCGCGTTGTAGAACTCGTCCGGAGTTCAAGGAAACCAAGCAGGAAGAAGGTCGGCACCGGCTGAAGGTTGCGGACGCTTGCCACCACGACTTCGACCGTCCACGGCTAGCAGTCAAGTGCCGACCTATGCCTTTCAGCGCTTGGCGACTTCCGCTGGTCGCTCAATGCCTGTAGGCGGAATGTGAGTGCTCGCGCTTCGAACCCGAGCTTCAGCACAACTGCCCGGACTGGACTTCCCGTTCTCCTGGTACTTCCATCCTCTAGCTTTTCGCTGCCACGCCTGCGTCTCGTCATTCTGCTAGACTCTACATCGAACCAGCCATCACCAACCCGTCGCTTAGCCTCATCCCTGGTTTGGTGAAATCTTCCCCGCTTACCTTATAGCCTTGCCCGCCTCATATTCAGCGATGAATTATTCTTCATTAGTCTTAACCGCGTGGTCCTTCGTGCTTTGTTTCATGCTGTTAGGTATTCTACTGTCTTGTTATTATCTTTCTGACACATGTCGTGGTGTTAACTGGCTTAAGTGTCTTCTACCTACTTCGTGTTACCAACCTGGCGGCGCTGCTAGATGGCGGAGTGTGTCTATGGGTAAACGCTGGAAAGGAGTCTGGCAGCATAGACACCTACTACATGGCGTGTTTAAGTGCTGGCAATATGGTGTATAGCAACATCACCTCAGTGCAAACTGCACTGCAAACAAAAATCCCAACCATTTCACATTGTGAATGTGGGCTACCAGCTGAGTTGTAAAAGAACTACACAATGATCCCTACACGCACCAACACGGCAATCGCGCTGTCGCGCTTCCTTATGTCAGGAATGTTCGCCATCACCGATATAGAGTTATAACTCAGTATAGAATTACAGCCTAACGGGTTATAACTCAGCGGGTTATCGCGGAGTTATAATTCTCTATTTATAGCTTAGTGGGTTTACGGGCCAGCAAGTCCAGCAGGCGAGCGGAGTCGCCAAAGTGTATGTGCGGTACGCTGGCGCCGGAAGCGCGTTTACGAAGCGGGGCCCTCCGCTACACCGGTTTCGTCTCCCCAGCGGAGCGCACGCAGCGGCCCAGCGTTTTTGCTAATCAAACATGGCGACCGCGACGTGAACAGCCGCATGTCGTCAGCGTCGTATTGGGTGCTGGCTCACCTGCAGGCAAAAAAGCCTCGGATGTGTTTCACCACTGAAGACAACCTCTGTATACTACGAGAGGTTGCAATAACGGTTTGGCGGCGATTTGAAGTGCATGACCGCAATCGAGAACCCGAAGCGAGCGCTTGGCCGCGAGCTGAGGCTAACATCCAACCTTATTCGTCAGGTGGAGCAGCAAAGCGCTCAGTTCTAAAACCCTTTAAACTTCATAAAGTAGTGACACTCTCCTCCTCCACCTTCACTCTTCCTCGTTTCTCCTCTCTTTCGCGCTCCTTCCTCGACCATGGCGTCGCCTACATCGACTGAGCGTAGCAGACGACCTTTCGCAGAGTGAATGCACGCATAGCAATGCGGTGCGCTTTAAGGGTTCGCGTTGGCGTTCTAGCCCCGAGTAAATTCATGCATAGCATAGGATTTTCATACGGAGGGTTAGATATGTATATATATATGTATATATATTGTGAAGAAACAAATGCGCACTGGGGCTTGAGCGCTCGGACCGCGAGCAAGGAAAAGGAAGCAGAAGTAAACCAGGCGTTCTGGCGGAAGGCCGATTGTTGGTCTGCTTCTCTTCCTTACAATGGCGCATCCGCTCAACGAACCTCTGCTCGACGAGCCGTCCTCGTCCACCGTGATGCGGAGCGGGCGTGTCCTACGGCATCTTGCGGCGCCTGCTGCAGCGCCGGCTGCCCCGCTCGGACGCGGCGCCCACTGTTCCTGGGCCTCGCATCTCGGCGGTACCGTGCCTCTCGTCCCTACTCCTCAGGTCACGGATTCACGTCCCGTCTCTATGCAAACCACTTTGCCGCGAAGGGATGCCGTTGTTGTGCACAATAACTGGACTAGAGATCCCCGAAGAAAGCTTCCTGGTGACAATGGATGTAGTATCCCTATACACAAACATACCACAAGCAGAGGGCATTGGCGCGACAGTCAACGCTTACATGAACGCAAACACGCCTGTAAGTCTAGACGAGGACACGCTGTCAACGCTACTGCGGTTAGTACTAGGATACAATAACTTTGAATTTGACGAGAAACACTTCCTCCAGATAAGCGGAACGGCAATGGGCACGAAGATGGCTCCTAATTATGCGAATATTTTTATGGCATCACTTGAAGAACCTTTTCTTGCGGCCAGACCTTTGAAGCCGCTCATCTACAAAAGGTTCTTAGACGACATATTCTTTATTTGGCACCACGACGAAGAAAGTCTCCTTAAATTTGTAGCAGATTTTAATTCAGTTCATCCGTCAATCGCTTTCACTTACAGCTATTCTAAATCAGCTGTAAACTTTCTTGATGTCACGGTACAAATTAAAGATAATCGCATATTCACAACCTTATATAAAAAGCCAACAGACCGCCACCAATATCTTCATTTCAAAAGTAGCCATCCACAACATTGCAAGAAAGCCATCCCGTATTCACAGGCCCACCGATACCGCCGCATCTGCTCTGACGAGAAAGAATTCCAATGTCATGCAAAGGAACTCAGAACGGCCCTGGTGGCGAAGCACTACCCGGAACGTATTGTTGATGATGCTATAAGCCGAGCACATGCCTTAGACAGAAATGAAATTTTGACTGGCTCAAAGCCCCGCCATCCGAAAAACCAAACCAACCTTATCCTCACCTACTCATCTACATTACCGCACGTGAACAACATCCTAGCCAAACACTTTAATATCATTCAGCAGAGCACACGTTTGTCTTCAATTTTCACAGAGCCACCCCGAGTTGTCTATCGCCGGGGAAGAAATCTAAGAGATATCCTCGTCAGAGCTAGGACAACAACGGTTCAAAACATAGAATCAGGCTGCAGACCTTGTGGTAAACCGCGCTGCAAGGTCTGTAAGCACATGACTTCAACCTGTCTTGCTAAGGCTACTTCCTCTGATTTCGCATTCAAAATTAAGGAACCTCTAAATTGTGACAGCAGCAATGTGATCTACATGCTCCACTGTGAAGTCTGCGACCAACAGTACATAGGCCAGACTGGAACCGCGTTCAGACTCCGTCTAAACAACCACAGAGCTCACACCCGCGCACTACCACATCTCCCATTCTCAAAACATATCAGTCTGCCTGAGCATTCATTTGATAAAATACGTGTCACTCTTCTCCAGTCAGGCTTCCGCTCGTCTCGTGAACGGGAACAAAGAGAGTCATATTTTATCCACAAATTTAGAACAATCACGCACGGCATAAATGAACACATGGGAAACCTCTCGTTTCTTTGTCCATAAGTTAAATTAGCTAAAATCAGAACTTAATCCCCGCATAGGCAAGCCGAACACGTGTGTGATGTCGAAAGAATGCCCACTACCCCAGTGGGGAGCGGACCGAACCACCCACATTATTGTGCCTTGCTTTTTAATTTCATGCTTATTTTGCCACGCTGTTACTATGATATTTGCAGGTTATTTCTTCTTGTTTCGTGTTTCTCGTGTTTTGCCCTTACTTTTCAATTTCAACTTCATGCTGATTTCGCCACGCTGTTACTGTCATATTTGCAGGCTGCTTCTTCTGATTTCGTGTTTCTCGTGTTTTGCCCTTGCTTTTCAATTTCATGCTGAATTCGCCACGCTGTTACTACATTTGCAGGTTATTTCTTCTTCTTTCGTGTTTCTCGTCTTTCGCCCTATACTTTGTCTGGCACGACCAGGTCTTGGTGTCTTTCCTTTAACTCTCCCTCTTTCTTTTTTCTTTTTTTGCATGCTCAACTTAACATGACAGGCGTGTCCGCCAATTGTGCATGTGTAAGACACTTAACAGCGACCTTGCCCTAAGCTTCGTCTGGCACCACCATGTCTTGGTGTCGTTCCTTTAACTCTCTCTCTCTTCTTTTTTTTTAACATGACAGGCGTGTCCGTCAATTGTGCATGTGAAACTCGCTTAACAATGACCTTGCCCT
Source organism: Dermacentor silvarum (assembly GCF_013339745.2). NCBI lineage: Eukaryota > Metazoa > Arthropoda > Arachnida > Ixodida > Ixodidae > Dermacentor > Dermacentor silvarum. Next base: position 35,578,729 of record NC_051155.1, on the reverse strand, counting down.
TTGCTTTGTCAGGCACGACCAGGTCTTGGGGTCTTTCCTTTAACTCTCCATCGTGTTTTTTTTTTTTTTTTTTTTTTGCATGTTCAACTTTGTCATATATCTCTCTATCTCTCCTTTCTCACCCTTTTTTGGCGCCTTCTTTCTCTGCCTGAAGATATAAAAAGACTGTTGCAAGATTTTCCTGTATCCCTTGAAAAAGGTCGGTCCACCGACCGAAACTGTTGGGAAAATATTAAACCTAAGATAACCGCGAAGTTGTGCTTCTGATTTTCCTAAATACGCTTGGCCCATTGAAAAATCCAGTTACTACTATATATATATATATATATATATATATAACCAATAGCTATATATATAATAACCAATAGCTATATATATATATATATATATATATATATATATATATATATATATAGCTATTGCGCAGCACGATTTAAAAAAATAGGAACGGCGTTACACGAAGGAAACCTAGTGCGTATTGTTTCCAGTACGGTGGAGTAGCCGCCAGTAATTTTTTTGTTACTGCGATTTCAATAGGTAATTGTAATTAATTATCTAACTCGAGAAGTACTGTCCTAATTATCAAAGTGTCAATGAGAAAGTTGTAGAACAACATGAAAAACTCCTGATACAGCTTTCTGTTGCTCAATATGTGCTACATAAATGTGTTTTTCCGGGTGTGAAAGAAGCTCACGAATACACGCAGAATTGCAGCGCGACTGTCCGCTCGAGGCACTCTGCGTGTATTCGCGGGCTTCTTTCACGCCCGCAGAAACGCATTTATGTAGCACGTATTGAGCAACAGAAAGCTGTATCGGGGGTGTTTCATGTTGCTCTACAACTTTCTCATTGACACTTTGATAATTAGGACAGTACTTCCCGAGTTAGATAACTAATTACAAAAACCTAATTAAATGTCAGTAACGAAAATATTACTGGATTCTACTCCTCTGTACTGGAAACAATAGACACTAGGTTTGCGTCGCGTAACGCCGTTCCTCTTTCTTGAAATCTTGCTGCATGATAGCTGGGACACCCTGTATATATTTTTTTTCTGAGCGCATTTTGGGCATATCGGCGTCGTCATTTGTACATACGACTCATCATCATCTTTTGTCTCGTGCGGTGCTTCGTCTCTGCCTCGGGCGGTTGCTCGGCAATAGAGGCACGCATCGTTCGACGTTTCACAAGTGGTGGAGTGTGCTTCCATTCCCACGTCCTCTTACTTTCCTGATTCCCCTGGTGCTTAGGTCCGGCCGCCGTTTGCTCTCGCCTAACATGGTGATGGCAGAAACCAGCCCATCCACCAGTGCTGCTACCACCTCTGCTCTGCCAGCTGGGCCTACTTGGACGGTGAACACCAAACACCGAGATGCTCCCGTCTTTGCCGGCATCTGCGGCGACGTCGTGGAAGATTGGCTGGATCACTACAACAGAGCCAGCGACGTCAACCATTGGGACGGCACGCACAAATTGCGGTATGTCGTTTTTTACCTAACCGAAGTTTACCCACGAAAGTGACTTTTCGGACTGGCCATCACTCACCCAGCAATGTCGACAGTTATTCGGCATGTCCTCTGAACGCTCCGAAATCGCGAAACAGAGGCTGGCAACGCACATACATGAACAGAACGGGTCCTATAGATCCTACATTGAGGACGTCCTCGCTCTCTGCCGCCGCGCCCAGAGTTACATGGTGGAAGCTGACCGCGTTCTCCACATACAGAAGGGCATCAACACAGTCGCCTTTAATGCTCTCGTCGCGCAGAGCCCAAACTGTGTTGGTGATATTATCAGAGCGTGCCAACGTCTAGACACGCTCCAGTCTATTCCTCTGCCACGCGCCTCTTGCGACCCTCGTCTGAACGGTGATGCTGAGTTGCGAGCCCTGATACGCACTCTCATCAGGGAGCAACTTCACGGCCCTCTTTCTGGACCTGCGACACTTGCAACCGTTCGCCCCGTTCCTCCTGGACTGCGTGACATCATCAAGGACGAACTCGCGTCGATGACAAACGGCCAAATGGACACGTCCACTGGACCATTTCGTCCGCCAAGTTATGCCGAAATTGCCTCCCGGCCTCCCTCGACCAATCGTCTCCACCTGCCGAAGCTTACCGCGACCATAGCATGACTCATTAAAAAGGACAATAACCCAGCAAAAAATAACACTCAAAAACCACACAAGTGGGTTGTGACGTGGGTACTAAGTGAAAGAAACACTAATAGATAATGGTAGAAGTCATAGTAATGAGTAGAGACCGGATTTTAGGCAAATGCCTTTTCTGTTCCTTGCGCTCCTATCGCCCCACTTTGATATATGAGCGTGAATTAGAGGTTAAGAAGGGCTTTTATAGTGTTTTTATAGTGCCTATAAATGCCTATTCTGGCGTTTGTGCCTAAATGCCTATAAATGCCCATTAATGCCTATTTTCAATATCAGCTCCTATATGAACACTATTTAGTCTCAAGTTTCGCTTTCGAGTGCAGTTAGAGACCGTTATTCATGTTCGCGGGCAACACTGACTGTTCAGAACTCTGTGGGGTTCAACCTAGTCATCTAGTTCAACCAACTTTCGGAAAACAACGGCTAGCAGCAGTGAAATGGGACGCGCCGCACTTGGCGGATGCGAAACCGCGGAGAGCCGTCAGGGGAAAGAAGAGAAAAGAGCAAAAGAAAAAAGTAAAATGTGCTATGCACGCGGCTTTTGTTTTGTTTGCAATTTACTTTTTAAGGTACTCACTGCCCTCGAGCGTTCCTTCTCAGCGTACAAGATCATTCTCAGTGACAAGAGGAACAATTTTGAATCCAAAAATCTGGAGAGGGTGGTAGTTTGCTATTGTTAATTCCACAATCTTCACAGTGATTCTTAGACTACGTTCCGCGTGCTCTCCAAACGGATTTCTTCAAACACGTGCACTTCAAATGAGCGGAAGTGTATTTGGCAATGTCGGAGGTTTTGCCTGTACAATTCCGATATCATTGTATATGAGAAAATTGCCAGAGTTGTACCTAACAGTCCTTTGTGAGAACATGTTAATTTGCATTTATTATTTGTCTGTTTTTGTTGTGTCTTAATTTGATTGCGTCAAGCAGACATAAAGTAGCGCTTTTTTTATCAGTATTCCCAGCTTTCAAGTATTATTTTTCATGCTTGTTTCACTATATGCAACGCTCGAGTACAGTGGCCATTGAACATGAATATGAACGGTGTGCTTGTTGAATTACGCCAAATGATGGTCACTAGTCCAGCCGTTTTATGGGACAATTGCACGGCTATGTTCAACTGTTGGCGCCTTTGTACCATCATAAACAATAACATTTCTTGTTTTCTTGTTGTAGATACAGGTCACGCACGCCTTCGTTTGAAATTATTTGCATTTATGTAAAAATTTATTCTGCCTATATTTACGACGTTGGAGGCCTAAAACGTTTGCCTGCCTGTTTTTGGCGCCTAAAACGCGCTTTTTTAATGCCTAAAGATCCGGCATCTAGTCATGAGCATGACTCAGCAAAAATATGAATGATTTCATGAAAAAAGATTAACACTCAAAAACCACTGGAATGGATTCGGACGTGGGTACTAAGTGAAAGAAACACTAAAGGATGCTGGTATAAGTCATAGTCATGAGCATGACTTAGCAAAAATGACAATGACTTAGCGAAAAAAGATTAACACTCAAAAGCCACTGGAATGGGTTCTGACGTGGGTACTGTTGCGAAATCCGTGGTCCGTGCGGCCACGAAGGTTCCATGTATGGTGCCGTGCCAGGCGCCGAGAGGAGGAGATATCCAGGGAGATCAAAAACTGGTTTTATATACAAATGTACAAATGGTATTTTACAAGAAGGGCTCCATGATATTGGAGCCATTTACATCCTAACATATTTGCATGTAGTAGCGTTTACATCTCCGAGCGTTCTACATGGTCGAGCGTCTCACAACACTCAAGTCCCCCTGTTTTATCCCTTTGGTTTCCCTCTTTCACTCGACGAGGGAATGCACTTTAGTTCTTAGCCAATGACCACCGTCGATCAGTTCGCAGAAACCACCATTTCCAGTCAAGACCTGCTTCTCCGTAGCGGTCAGTTCGCGGAAGCCACCATTTCCAGTCAAGAGTCACTTCTCCGAAGCGGTCAGTTCGCGGAAGCCACCATTTCCAGCCAAGAGCCGCTTCTCCATAGCGGTCAGTTAGCGGAAGCCACCATTTTCCAGGGAGGGCGGCGGTTGTTTTGAAAGGGCTCCAGGTTGGCGCGTCACAGTCGGTGCCAAACCTCGACGTAGTTCGGGCGGCGCTGGTAATTTAACGGAAATGCACCAAAGGGCGACGTTGCCGTTTAGCGACGCATGAGGCAGCCTGGAGACTAACTGCTCATCCAGCAGTCCCAGGTGACACTTCCCGGCCGCGAGAACCGACAAGCGTGAAGAGCACTTGATAGCTTCCCCGTATGTCGATGAGGCCTCCTTTGTCACGAAGAACCGCCAGACACAACAGTACTAAGTGAAGGAAACACTAAAGGATGATGGTAGAAGTCATAGTCATGCCCATGACTGAGCAACAGTGACAATGACTCAGTATAAAAATACCTCTCAAAAGCCACTCAAATTGGTTCTGACGTGGGTACTAAGTGAAGGCAACACTAAAGGATAATGATAGAAGTCATCATCATGAGCATGAGTCAGCAAAAATGACAATGACTCAGCAAGATAAAAGAATAACACTGAAGAACCACTGAAATGGGTTCGGATGTGGTACTAATTCAAAGAACAGAGTAAAGGTCAGTGGTTGAAGTCATAGTCATGAGCATGGCTAAGGGCTTCGCCTTAAGGTCTCCTATGATATTGGAGCGGCACCGATGAGATAAACGCAAAATTTCTGAAAAACACTGAAGTGTACTCTTCCATAATTTTGTCACACATTTTCATGCAGTCTCTTCAGTGCTCCACTTTGCCACCTGATTGGAAGGTGGGGAAGGTGATTCCCGTCTTTAAATCCGGTAACCAACACTCTGCCTTAAACTACCGACCAATTTCGTTAACAAGTATCCCCTGTAAGATGCTTGAACATGTAATCTATTCTAACCTTATAACATTTCTTGAAACCAATTCATTCTTCAGCAGGTTCCAACACGGCTTTCGTAAGCACCACTCGTGCGAAACTCAGCTTCTGTCTTTTACGCATGATGTCATCTTAGCGCTAGATAATAGAATTCCGGTTGATTGTATGTTTTTAGACTTCGCAAAAGCCTTTGATAAAGTGTCCCACCAACTATTACTACTTAAGCTCATCACGCTAAACATCGACCCCAATATCCTCAAATGGATAGAATGCTTTCTGACTAACCGCACTCAGTACGTAACAGCTAATTGTTCCTCACATCCCTGCGCAGTTAAATCTGGCGTTCCACAAGGATCAGTTTTAGGTCCTTTGCTCTTTTTAATATATATCAATGACCTTCCGCATAACATCAAGTCATCCATAAAACTGTTTGCAGATGACTGTGTCCTGTACCGTAGAATAACTAACGAAAACGATAACTACCTTCTTCAAGCCGACCTTAATCGCGTCTCTGACTGGTGTAGTACATGGCTAATGACTCTTAACGTAAATAAATGTAAAAGTATGGCAATCTCGCGTCTTTCTAACACTTCTGAACCTTTTACCTACACCTTCAATGGAACTAAATTGGAGCAGGTTAGTACTTACAAGTACCTTGGTGTTTACATATCCAATGATTTATCATGGCACTCTCACATTAACTACATTACTAACAATGCTTGTCGTACTCTTGGTTACCTTCGCCGAAACTTTTGCCAAGCACCAGCACACCTTAAACTACTTCTATATCAAACATTAATCCGTCCAAAGCTCGAGTACGCTTCAGCCGTATGGGATCCCGCTCAATCAACGCTAATTGACATCTTAGAATTGGTCCAGAACCGTTCAGCTCAATTTATACTGAATAATTATGCTCGTAGTGCCAGTGTCACCTTGATGAAATCCACTCTTCAACTTCCAGACCTGGTAATGAGAAGACGGATTTCCCGTCTCCTGCTTTTTCATAAAAATTTTTTTCATAATCAAGTACTTCAACAGGAATTCATCTCAGAACCTGCCTACTTTTCATCACGTGTTGACCACCCAAATAAAGTAGCCGTTCCTTTGTGCCGCACTAATATTTTTTTACATTCTTTTCTTCCTAAGACAAGTAGAGAGTGAAATCACCTTCCTGCCTCCATCGCTTCCACTGAGGACCAAGCATTGGGCAAGTCTGCAGTAACCGAACACTTACTGGTGTAGCTGCAGACTTATGTTGTTGTTGTTTTCCTGTGAATTCCTTTTATTGTTTTGTTTTTTATTTTCATTGTACCCACCCCCTCTGTAACGCCCTCTGGGTCTTGAGGGTATACTAATCAATAAATAAATAAATGCATTGATAAAGGGACTCCTCAGGACTCATGATGTGAATGTCATGACAAGCGTGTCATGTAGGTCAGGAAAAAGCCACCTACGTCTCGGTGCTCTCATGGTTGTTTTTCAAACTTGGTAGGCTCCCCGCACACTGCTTCGCATAATATCGATTCCCACAGGGCAAGGGATCTGCCGGCTTTTTTATCTGTGTCTCTGTTTCGCAAATCCACAAGGCGGTCGCCAGTGACTAACAAGAACAAAAGAGGCAAACAAAGCTATTCGCTCTAAAGAAGGCTAGTAAGTAAACACAAAAGGCACAGTTGCATTTCTAAGATGACTTTTCATACTCGAGCCTCAAATGTCGAATTGATTTATCTGAATCGTAAGAGTTTCGTAATGACGTTTTCACACGCAGCTTCGCGTGCCCGCCAATTCAAGCCTGTTCACATACATAGCAATTAAGCTTCTTATGCTGAGTCATTATTATTTTTGCCGAGTCATGCTCATGACTATGACTTCTATTATTATCCTTCAGTGTTGCCTTCACTTAGTACCCACGTCAGAACCAATTTGAGTGGTTTTTGAGTGTTATTTTTTTCTGAGTCATGCTCATGACTATGACTTCTATCATTATCCTTAAGTGTTTCCTTCAATTAGTACCACATCCGAACCCATTTCAGTGGTTCTTCAGTGTTATTCTTTTTTTGCTGTCATTTATTTATTTATTTATTTATTTACTTATTATAAATACTTTCAAGGCCCAAAGGCACTACAGAAAAGAGACGTATAATTACAAACGTATGCAGGGAAATAACAGATAATGAGTTACAAGGCATTTTCCAAGGCGATCTTGAAACGTTCTCCATCTGCAATGGCAGCAATGGAGGAGGGACGGTGGTTTCATTCAGTGCTTGTTCTTGGGACGAAAGAATCATGATATAAGTTAGTGTGACTGAAAGGCAAGCGTACTTTGAAAAGGTGATCAGTTCTAGCTGAAACGTAGCAAGGCGGTGAAAATAGAGCGAGTTACAACATTTGATTGTAATGGTATATTTTATAAAGAAAATTCAGGCGGGAGCATTTGCGACGGAGGGCAAGCTCCGGTAAATTTAATGTTCTTTTCATGGACGTGACGCTAGAATGACGGGAGTAGTTTGACAGGATGAAGCGAGGCCCGATTCTGAACTGCTTCAAGGGTAATTATGAGGGATGTTTGACTAGGACATATGGCGCATGTGTACTCTAATTTTGAGTGTACGAGGGTTTTATAAAGCATTAACTTAACTTAACTCATTGTCATTTTTGCTGAGTCGTTTTTATGACTTTGACTTCTAGATATATATATATATATATATATATATATATATATTTTTATTGTTACATGCTGTATTTGCTGTTGTATGTACCTCTTTTAACAAGGATTTTTCTTTTGAATTACTCATTCTAAGTAACCTTGATTTTGTGCTACACCCCTTTTAATGGCTATAGGTGTCTTGAAAGTTTAGTATGTGTTCTTGTAACAGCTTTTACGGTTTCTCTTTTATCTTTTTTTCCATTTGTGTTCTTGTTTTTATTTTAACATGCATTACCTGATTGAATGCGTCTACTGTTACTTAATGATTTACTATACCATCCCTATGTAATGCCCTACGAGCCTTTAGGGTACTTGAATAAAAAATTATCCTTTAGTGTTCCCTTCACTTAGCACCCACGTCAGAACCCATTTGAGTGGTTCTTGAGTGTTATTCTTTTGCTGAATCATTGTCATTGTTGCTATATCATGCTTATGACTATGAATTCTAGAATCATCTTTTAGTGTTTCCTTCACTTAGTACCCAAATCAGAACCCATTTTAGGGGTATTTGAGTGTCAATCTTTTTCGCTGAGTCATTGTCATTTTCACTGATCCATTCTCATGACGATGATTTCTAGCATCATCCTTCAGTGTTGCCTTCACTTAGTACCCACGTGAGAACCCATTTGAGCGGCTTTTCAGTGTTAATTATTTTTCGCTGAGCCATTGTCATTCTTGCTGAGTCATGCTCATGAATATGACTTCTACAATTATCCTTTAGCATTTCCTTCACTTAGTACCCACGTCAGAAACCATTTGTGTGGTTTCTTAGTTTTATTCTTTTTTACTGAGTCATTGTCATTTTTAATGAGTCATGCTCATGACTGCGACTTCTACCATTATCCTTTAGTGTTTCCTTCACTTAGTACGCACGTCAGAATCCATTTAATTGGTTTTTTAATGTTAATTTTTTCGCTGAGTCATTGTCATTTTTCTGAGTCATGCTCATGACTATGACTTCTAGCATCATCCTTCAGTGTTTTCTTCAATTAGAACCCATGACAGAACCCATATGAGTGTTTCTTAATGTTATTTTTTTCGCTGAGTCATTGTCGTTTCTGTTGAGTCATGCTCATGACTATGACTTCTATCATTATCCTTAAGTGCTTCCTTCACTTAGTACCCACGTGAGAACCCATTTGAGTAGTTTTTTAGTATTAATCTTTTTCGCTGAGTCATTGTCATTTGTGCTGAGTCATGCTCATGACTACGACTTCTAACATCATCCTTCAGTGTTTCCTTCACTTAGTACCCACGTCAGAGACCATTTCAGCGGCTTTTGAGCGTTAATCATTTTTCGCTGAGCCATTGTCATTCTTGCTGAATCATTTTTATGAATAGGACTTCTACCATTATCCTTTAGTGTTGCCTTCCCTTAGTACCCACGTAAGAACCCATTTGACTGAAGCTCGCCAGCTCGCGTGAATGTGTATCAAAGACCAGGGCCGGTATTTTGCAGCGATAAATTATGACATCTCTATACTAGTCTTATCATCCACCGCTCACGGCCGGCTAATCCCGTTGATGACGCAAGCAGACCGTCGCTCCGGCCACTGACAAAGCGCGATAAGCGCGAAAAGGCATTAGCACCGGAAAGGCATCGCTACAAAATACCGGCCCAGCAACACGCCGACGCCCGACTCTACAACCTACGACGATGTGACTAAGGCCGGTATTCACTAACGGAACTTATGTATTCATAGTGTAATCTTTTTGCGCACACAATTGACACGGACACAGTGAAGGGGGGACACACGAGCGCTTACTCACAACTGTTTATTTTCGGAAAGATACAAAACATATATACCACAGCTATCTGCACTGAGCATGTGCAACAAGAGTCGTCAGTCATTACACTACAATTACACTATGAATGATCATTATGATCATTCATTACACTATGAATATAGTGTAATGATGTAATGTAATGTATGTAATGTAATGTATAGTGTAATGATGTAAAATATAGTGTAATGATGTAATGTAATATAGTGTAACTGATATTCATTACACTATGAATGATCATTACACTATGATCATTACACTATGAATTCGTACCAACTCGCCCAACTATCAGTTCTGCTGGAACTTATGTAGGGCGTCAATGAGTTCAGGAAAAGTACAAGGGTTAGGAAAGCTTTAGGAGAGCACTTCAAAAGTGACACCTAAATATGACGTTCGAAAGTCACACTTTTCGGGTGAAGTATGTCATCTGGTCTCAAGGGTACGTAAATAATTTACATGTACGATTGTTTCAATTGTAAAATTTTTTGCAGCATATTACTGCGAATATAAATGTTTCAGTGCTTGCACGCGCATTCTGCTCCGTAAAATCCAAAGAACTACTTGGTTTTAGTGCTTTACGCAACGTCGTCTGGCCACACGTTCACATTGGTTCTCGCAGCCACTGCAGTTTGTCTCCTCGTCCCGACATTTTTTTTTGCTCAATACGTGCGGTGTTTGTGCGTAGAGAGAGTGTGTGTGTGTATTGTGTGTTTTCAACCCGCGCGTAGGATGGGAAAAAAGAAAACAAACTTTTCCGAAGAAGAACACGCCATGCACTTGGAGCTCGTTTCACGCAATAATTACATTAGTGAAGTTATTTAGATTGATTGATTAATTATTGTGGTTAATTGGCGCAATAGCCAGATGTAGCTAACGAGCGCCAAGGCGAATTAATTAATTGTTAAATACTTATTAAATAATAATAATTAATTATTAAGGAGGTCCCCGGTGACAACCTGACAGGTTCCGGCGCCGTAGTATCACAGCGCGATCAGAAGCTCGAGCAGCGGCGGCACGGGGTGACCGCGTTCGTTGTCTTTTCGGGTCAGTGGCAGCATTTCCAACAGCCGTAGCACCGCTTGCTTGGAAAAGCGGTACCGCCACGAGAATTCCGCGTCATTGTATACTTCCATGGAATTCTGTCGATCCCTAAGCCATGGACCTATGGCGGAGCGTATCGGTGTGCCTCATAATCAGTAATGTCGTGCACACGTCCGGCGAAATCGGCAATGGCGGTGAGGCTGCGTAGCAGTCGGCCATCTAGCTTGCTAGGCGAGAGTAGCAAAAGTCGCACTTAAGGTTGCCAATGGCTGTACTTTAGTTTCCGGCACTTACGTGTCAAATAAAGTTTACCATAAGTACAAGATTTGTCTATGAAACGCGTTAACCATCGACTGGCTACTTAAGTCGTAAGTTTTCTTTCTTTCTTTATTTCTTTCTTTATTTTTGGCAGGAAACAACAACAAAAAACACACAAAATTATAATAGAGACACCTTCCTACTAGAGTCAACGAGGCAAAAGGCGCCTTTCTGGCGCCTGCCGAGGCCTCGTTTCTCTGACGTACAGCACACAGCGATCAGCGCTGTCGAAACAAAAAAAAAAAAAAACAAAGAAAAAAGTATGTGCAAGTATACACTGCATGCATTGTAGGACACAAATAAAAAATTGGGGGCGGGGGGATTTGGTCTGGAAGCAGGACATATAGAAAGCATTTTAAGTTCAGAATGCACTCGAGAGTAGTAATTAAAAGACGTGAATGTTACAGGGCAACAAAGCAATGACAATATGGAACTTTGCGCATAAAATAATACAAGAAACAATTCGGTACTTTCATATATTTTCTCCATTACATACATTTAGGTACATGAGACTGATCACACAAATAGGGCTTTCACTCGTATTTTAAATGAAAAAATGGACTTTGATTTTTGCGCAATAGCAACTAGTTCCGGGTAGAGATTTAATAATTCAGGTATCTGGTAATCTAACAACTGCGTCCCATAACTTGTTCTAGTTTTTTTCTTCACACAAATATTCTGCCTAAGTGCATAATTAGATTCGGGTCTCTTATATGGTGCTAGAAATGTGGTAGGGTCTGTCTTTAAATTGGGGAAAATCTTGAGTGCAAGGCGTTGGCTAAAAATATTAGAAATAGTCAAAATACCGTTTTTTTAAAAGAAGGTAGTGAGTGTTGTTGCCATGATAAATTTTCAATGAATCGAATACACTTCTTCTGTAATACTTGAAGGTGATTTAAATTGCGCTGAGTGGTGGTTCCCCAGACTAAAATACAATAGTGCAAATGCGAGAATACCAAGGAGTAGTAAAGCTGTCGTTTAAACCATGATGGTAGCATGAAACGTAACCTGTGTAGCATACCTACTGTTCTGGACACATCAGCGCGCAGATAGGTATGTTGTGTCCAACTGAGATGTTCATGGAAGTGGACGCCTAGGAACTTATGTGTGGGTACTTGACTTATTGTTTTACCATTAAAGGTTAGCTTTAATTATTGCTGATTGCTTTATTTTTACCTCTGAAAATAATATAGTTCGTTTTTTCAGTGTTAAGTGCCAACTGATTGTTCAGTAACCAGAACGACAGTTGTTGAAGCTAAGGATTAGCCTGACTGTTAATACTGTTTATGTTAGCACCGTGAAAAAATACATTAGTGTCGTCAGCGTATAGCACAATGTCAGGTGTATCAGGTACGAGTACAATGTCATTTATATAGAGAAGAAACAAGAGGGGGCCTAGGATCGAGCCCTGAGGAACACCGTATTGTATTAATTTTAAACCGGATTTAACATCACCAACGCTTACAAACTGATAGCGATTATGCAAGTAACTTCTGATCAATTTAAGTGCATTGCCGTGAATACCGTACTTGTTAAGTTTATAAAAAAGAACGTCATGCTTGATTGAATCGAAAGCTTTCCTGAAATCTAAAATATGCCAATAGAAAAAGCCTATTTTCAATATTTGTTATTAGTTTTTCTTTGATTTCCATAAGAGCTGTTTCCGCAGATTTACCTCTCTGGAAACCATATTGCTGTTGTGATATTATGCACCTCTTGTGTAAAAAATCGTTTAACCTCTGATTATTTACGTACTCCACTATCTTTGAAAAGATGCGGAGTACAGAAATAGGACGATAGTTGCCAAGACTATCTCTCGCGCCACTCTTATGCACTGCGCAGACGCGAGCAATTTCATTTTGTCTGGAAAAACGCCTTGAGTCAAGATACCGTTACAGATATGGGCGAGGGGCGTGCACAGTACCTCTGACAGCGCTTTTACTGGGCGAACAGCGATATCGTCATACCCACTTGCGCAGTTCTCTTTCAAGCTTCTGATTATGCCTTCTATTTCATGCGGCGTAACCGGAGACAAGAAAACGGAGCTCATTTCCTGCGTTATGTAGTTGTGCGAGTAGGCACTTTGAACCATGTTGGGTTGCACCAGCCGAGAGAAAATGGCTGTTGAACTTATCTGCCAGGAGAACACCGGTATAGACTGTTCCGTCAACAACCAGTTCATTTAGAGCATTATCTGTTTGTTTGGAGATAAGAAATTTCATCAGCGACCATGTTTTTTTTTTGGACAGCCGTATGTCACCGAAAGCTTATGCAGATAATATGATGTTCGGGCTTTCTTGAGGTCAGCGTTTAAACAATTTATAATTTTTTTATATTCTTCCAGTTTGCTTATGTCCTTGGTTTTTAGGAATATATGAAATAGCTCGTCTCTATTTCTAATTCTTGCAAGTAATTCCTTTGTAATCCATGGCTTCTTAGCTTTTCGAGATTTAACAACCGGTCTGATAGGAAATGCTGTCTCATACGATTGCAAAACCTTACTTAGAAACAAATTATAAGCATCATCAGGGTTCTCAGTGCTGAATACATCATCCCAAACAATATTTGACAATAAATTACGGAAATGACTAATGCCACTGTCTGTAATACATCTACGAAAAGACTGATGTTTAGTTACTTTACGTTTAGAGTGTACAGGCATGAAGAAAAATAATGGCAGATGATCACTAATGCCTGTCGATAGAACACCAGCAAATACATTGTCATCGAAGCAGCTTGTCAGGCACAAGTCAATTAATGTGTTACTGTTCATTGTAACACGGGTTGGAGCATTAATAACATTAATGAGGCCGGCTGAATGTACCAGATCAAGAAAATTGCCGCAACTAGTGTCATCAGAAAGCAAACTTATATTGAAGTCACCAACTATGACAACTGGTACATTATAGGTTAATAAATATTCACTTAATTCTTCAAAGAAATTGTAGAACGCAGGTAGGGAGCCAGAAGGCGGACGGTAAAGAACCGAGACCACAAACGAGGGATTCGAGATAGCCAAAGATTCATAGTCGTCAGTAATTACTGAATATTCCGGTATGACGTTGTACGAAATGAGCTTCCTAATGTAAAGCCCTACGCCTCCTCCCCTTTGTTTATCGCGGAAGAGGGCTTCGCATTGGTAGTCGTCGAACTGTACTATATCTTCTTTGCATGAAAACCAGGTTTCTGTAAATGCCAGAACGTTAAACTCGGGTTCCAAGGACGTTAAATATGTACTTACTTCAACGTGCTTATTTCGCAAGCTGCGTGCGTTTAAGTGAAATAAGGAAAATTTATTCTGTGGCTGCCGCGCTTGTGTTAAAAAATATCTAAGCGAGATACCGTCAACTGGGTTGAAGTTAGTGGTTGGGCTGGGCATCAACGGGGGGAGGCAGGAGGAGGGAAACTTAAGCTTTTAACTTAAGCGATTTTAGCAAGGTCGGCTTCAGTCTTTATCTGAATGGCTTGTTCGCCTTCCCTCTTTCTGACAAGGATCCTGCCGTTCTTCTGCCAAACGAACTTATAAGACCGCTCCGTTGCCTTTGTCTTGGCCAACCAGAGCAGTCTCTTGTTGTGCGGCGTCAAGTTGTCGAAGAAACGGATACCGGGAAGTTTCGTCTTTAGTTGTGGCCTTTGTTCGAGCCAGTTTCCTTGGTTGCTCGCAAAGCAAAGCGAGCAATAATGACAGGAACCTTGTCAGGCTTTGATGGAAGTCTGTGCACGGTGTCTAGGTCCCTCTCAGTTACCTCCGCTGTGTTCAGCCTGCGCGCAATATTATTCAGCTCGCGTAGTAGGTTCTCACCCTCAGTTGGTTTAATCCCGTGAAATTCCAGATTCTGGCGGCGACTGTATGATCGAGGTCGTTCAGCTCCCTTTTCAGAGCCCTTACTTCCTCAGTCGATGAGCCGCTTTCAACTTTTCTACTCTTGCCGTAAGTTCACTAATCACTTTTCCCTGCGAAGTAACTACTGTCAAAAGCGTGTCGTAACGGGATGAAAGCTCCTGAACGATTTTCTATGCTGACGACAGTTTCCTTAACCGACATGAGCTCATCAACTTTGCCCAGAAGTGGGAGAAGTGCACCTAATCTTTGGTTCATCACAGACAGCTTCGCTGCGATGTCGACATCATATTCAGCCTTAGGCTTCCCTGAGTTTTGGCTACACCCTCAACCTAGAGTTTTTGCAGGACGGGCATAGCCACGTCTTGCCTATGTCCGGTTTGGCCTTAACAGCTGCCACTCCCACCCCTGAGCAAGTCCCGGCATGATACACGAAAAAACATTCGGAGCATGTTATTGCTATCGAGTCCTTTGTGAAACAACTCGTGGCATGATAAACAGGAATCAAATGACGCATCATCGGACATACTGTGGCATGACAAAAAAAAACCAACAACAGCAGCAACAACAGCAGTACCACCACCAGCAGCAGCGCGGAAAAAAGAATAACGACTACAGCAGTGAAATTACAAAACCAACCTGAAAGGTTTGAAGACAGGAATTATTTCAGCCCGACAGTCTACCGCTGCTGCTGCGTGCTGTATGCGAGATCCTGATCCGTGAAGTCTTCTTATAAGCTTGGGAGCTGACGTAGGTAGCGGCGCTCCAGGCAGCAGGGCGCGCAGGCGCGGTGGTTCGGGTCAAACGTCACTTGTCTGAAAGGTTTGAAGACAGGAATTATTTCAGCCCGACAGTCTACCGCTGCTGCTGCGTGCTGTATGCGAGATCCTGGATCCGTGAAGTCTTCTTATAAGAAACCCTATCCCCTTTCCTAGTTGCAAAAGGCCTGACTAAAGCCCTTGGCTCTGGCTATAAGGTCACCAAAATGGCGAGCGGGGACCTCCTCCTTGAGATCCGTGATAAAGAGCAGCACAGTAAAATAAACAAGCTTGTGGCATTTGGAGACATTCCTGTTACCGTTTCACCTCATCGGTCTATGAATACAGCACGAGGAGTAGTGTCTGATGCAGATCTTATCGACTTGTTCGAAACCGAACTATTGGAAGGCTGGAAAGAACAAAATGTAACCAACGTACAGCGCATCTTTATCAGACGAGACAATACAGAAATTCCTACAAAACACCTGATTCTGACCTTTGCCACTTGCAATATGCCACAAACATAGAAACCGGATACACAAAGATAGCTGTCAGACCATACGTACCTAATCCAAGACGATGTTTCCAATGTCAACGATTTGGCCACGGCTCGCAGAGCTGCCATGTCACATGTGCGAAATGTGGAACCCAAGGTCATTCCTCAGACAACTGTGAAGCGACACCACACTGTGTAAACTGTGATGGTGAGCATCCAGCTTATTCCCGATCTTGTCCCAACTGGAAAAAAGAAAAGGAAATTATCACTCTAAAAGTACGTGAGAATATCTCTTTCAAGGAAGCACGTAAAAGGTGCTCACCCTTCCACAGCACAAACTATGCTGATGCGACGCGTCAGTGGGCTGCGTCGCACCGGCCTTCGCCACTTGTCCTGCCCGCGCACAGCGAGCGGTCGGTCGTGGCGCCCCCCGCCCCGGTGGTGGCAGCTGTCCAACCTGCTCCACCCACCCAACCACAGAGACCCGCTACCCCAGGTACCTCGGGTCTCAAGAGCCAGCCTCATCAGGCTAGGTCTGAAAAACGAACCAGCAGCCCGCACGTGCGGGCATCCAGTGCCTCCCAGGAGGCGATGGAAACAACACCGGTACCTTTGGGGCCGAAGAACCGGCGTGGCTCTCTCGAGCGCGCCAAAACAAACAAAAAACCCATAACAGGGCCGGACGACGGTCCTGTTACCTAAGACACTACACACCTGAACACAGAACACTCCTCCTCTCTTCAATAAGATGGCGGTACAAATTATTCATTGGAATGCCCGTGGCATTCTAAACAACTTAGATGACATCAAGGAAACAATACAAGAATTTAATCCTATGCTGTTCTGTGTTCAGGAAACACACCTAAAAACATCAAATACAAATTTCCTAATACACTATACATTATTCCGCAAAGATCGCGATGATGGTCACGCCGCGTCTGGCGGCGTCGCCATTATAGCACAAAGGTCAGTTGCTTGCCAACACCTCCATCTTCAAACAAATCTAGAGGCAGTAGCAGTTAGGGCAATACTCTTTGACAGGTTGGTGACAGTCTATTCATTGTACGTACCACCTGAACATCGTTTGCAACTTAGAGAACTTGAAACATTGTTAATCAGCTCCTTGAACCATTCATTTTAACAGGAGATCTGAACGCCCATAACACGATGTGGGGCGACCTGCGCTGCGACGCAAGAGGGCGTACTGTAGAAGACTTCCTTTTATGTTCTGGTGCGGTTCTGCTGAATAAAAAAGAACACATCTTCTGCAGCGCCACACTTAAGACATTCTCTTGATTTAACCATAGCTTCTCCAACTCTGATGCCATACTTTGACTGGAAGATCATAAAAAACCCTTATGGAAGTGACCACTTCCCTATTGTTTTAAATCTAACAAAACAAGCTGGCTGCCCTCCACAGGTTCCCCGATGGAAAACCGACTCGTCGAACTGGGAACTGTTTGAAAAGATTACGTACTTGAAGTGGGATGATTTGGTTTCCTTTAATATAGATAAAGCTGTGGAATATTTGACAGGTTTTATCATAGACGCCGCTGAAAAATGCGTAAAACAAACTAACGGACTTGCTAATAAGCGTCGCATACCTTGGTGGAATGAGGAATGTAAAGAGGCACGGAAAAAACTAAATAAAGCTTGGGGCCTGCTCCGCGACTCTCCAACTGCGGAGAATCTCACTAATTTCAAACAGGCAAAATCACAGGGCAGGAGAATACGCCGACGTGCTAAGCTGGCTAGTTGGGAAAGGTACATAAGTAGCATCAATTCCTGCAAGGATGAGAGTAAGGTGTGGAACAGAGTGAACAAATTAAAAGGCCGGCAAACACAACCACTTCCCTTAGTAAACACTCAAGGTGACAGTATGAAAGATCAGGCCGATTTCATGGGCGAGCATTTTGAAAGCATTTCTAGTACATCCCACTATGAGCCAACTTTCCTAAAGTTCAAGGAACATGCAGAGCGGGAGCACCTCAAACGAAAGCGCGCAACAGAAGTGCCCTACAACGGTCCGTTTAGTCTCGCAGAACTCAAGGCTTCTCTCAGTTCTTGCAGCAACTCAGCACCAGGTGGTGACCGTATAATATACGAAATGATCAAGAACCTGCACTCAGAAACATTAAACACGCTTCTGTGTCTTTACAATACCATGTGGTCATCTGGACATATTCCATCGTCATGGAAACAAGCCATTATCATTCCAATTTATAAACAAGGCAAAGACCCTGCATTAGCCAGCAGCTATAGGCCAATAGCACTTACAAACTGTATGTGCAAGTTATATGAAAAAATGGTGAACCGGCGTCTAATCTATTATCTGGAAAGCAACCGTCTACTTGACCCCTTCCAATGTGGTTTCAGGAAGGTAGGTCAACAATAGACCACCTCGTTCGCATTGAGGGAAACATTAGAGACGCTTATATACACAAACAATTATTTTTATCTGTATTTCTGGACTTGGAGAAAGCCTATGACACAACATGGCGATTCGGAATCCTTCGAGACCTATCTGCAATGGGTGTACGCGGCAACATGTTAAACATGATAGAAAGTTACTTGTATAACCGCACATTCCGCGTTAGAATGGGCAATGCCCTGTCCAGAAGTTTCATTCAAGAGACTGGTGTGCCACAAGGGGGCGTGCTTAGTTGCACCCTCTTCATTGTGAAATGAATTCCCTTCACAAAGCCATACCATCCTCTATGTTTTACTCAGTATATGTCGATGATGTGCAGATAGGATTTAAGTCTTGTAACCTTGCAATATACGAGCGTCAGGTTCAGCTCGGACTGAACAAAGTTTCAAAATGGGCAAATGAAAATGGTTTTAAGCTAAACCCCCTCAAAAGCTCCTGTGTACTTTTCTCTAGAAAGAGAGGCTTAATACAAGATCCTGATATTATGCTCCATGGACAACACATACCAATCAACACTGAACATAAATTCTTAAGCGTTATACTCGACTCAAAACTGACATTCATTCCTCACATCAAGTATATCAAAACTAAGTGCCTGAAAACAATGAACATCCTGAAAATACTGTCACACACAACATGGGGTAGCGACAGGAAATGCCTCATGAACCTCTACAGGAGCCTTGTACGATCGCGTTTAGACTACGGCGCTGTAGTGTATCACTCTGCTGCCCCCAGTGCACTCAAGATGCTGGACCCTGTGCATCATCTTGGTATCCGCCTTGCCACCGGTGCCTTCAGGACAAGCCCTGTTCAAAGCCTCTATGTCGAGTCGAACGAATGGTCCCTTGATCTACAACGGTCATATTCTACTTTTAATTACTTTCTAAAAGTACATACTGATAAAGACCATCCTTGTTATTCTATCATCAACGATATGACCTCTGCAACACTTTTTCATAACAAGCCTGCAGCGAGAGAGCCATTCTCGCTCAGTGTGAGGAGGCTGAGTGAAGAAATGGACGTTCCGGTTTTTGAAAATCGCCTAACGGCTCCTGCTAAGCCGTTACCGCCGTGGTTGTGGCGCACCATTGACTGCGACACGTCATTTGTGGAGGTAACGAAGCACGCGCCAGAGGCCCACATTCGTATGCATTTCCTAGAGTTACTATTTAAGTACTCGTGCCCAGAATATTACACAAATGCATCTAAATCACATACCGGCGTATCATATGCGGCCTTCGGCCCATCCTATTCGGAGTCGGATGTTCTGCACCATCATACAAGCATCTTTAGAGCAGAGGCGTATGCACTATGGTGCGCTGCAAAACACATCAAGCAGTTAAAACTACATAAGGCGGTTATATACACAGACTCGTTAAGCGTCGTTAAAACATTGATGTCATGCTGCAAACATAGAAATCCAGTAATTGCACATCTTTTCTCTCTCCTATGTACTATTTATGCCTCTGGCCAACATGTAACGGTATGCTGGGTGCCTGGACACAGAGGTATTGAAGGTAACGTGCTAGCCGACCGAATGGCAGCTTCCTTAGATACAAAATCTTACAACGCGTCCATAGCTGTTCCATTTATAGACCTGAAGCCATATTTGCGGAACAAACTCAGAACCTACTGGCAACATGGGTGGGACGCTGAAACCTTAATAAGCTTCACGTGGTTAAGCCACATTTAGGGTACTGGCCATCACTGACCAACTCAAGACGAAGTGATGTCCTATTCGGTCGTCTCAGAATATGGCACACTTATGGTACACAGTTTTTTGCTGACTGGTGGTGAACCTCCAAAGTGTAGTAGATGTGGGGACATCCTTAGTGTTCAGCATGTCTTCCTGGAATGTTGCGAAGCACAAGCCGAAAAAAAAAGGCACTTCCCTTTAGCATATAGGCAGTGTATACCACTTCACTTGGCACTGTTTCTAGGCAGAGAACCGCTATTCGACATGAAATCCGTTCTAGCATTCTTAAATGACGTCCGTACGCTCACCGTACTCTGCCCAAAAAACTCGTAGCACGGCCTCCTGCGAGAGGCCGCTGTTGCGATGTCAACCTTCGTTTATGTCTCGGGCCCCTTGTACTCAAGGTACCTGGTGAGGCTGTTGTGCTACTCGTTGTCAACCATCACTTTTTCATTCTTAAATACATGTTAAGTTATCACAACCTTCTTCCACCTTTCAACTCACAGCATACGCCACTTCAGTCACTATCATTAGTTTATTACCTATATGTTTTACGCCATTTACAGCGACAGTTTTTAGGCCCCTTTACAGCTATGTTACATCTACCATGAGAAACTCATTGCCCGCGTCATAACAGCTCATCGATTACATTACCACTTGTCATAGCGCTCTTTGGCCATACCTGGCCCTTGCGCCATAAAACACCACACATCATCATTTTATTTACAGGCAGTAGACGAAGAGATAAATGGTGTCAGTGGACGTTGGCGTGATCATGACAAAACCACCGTACCGATATGGGTCATAAGCGATTCTAATAAGGGAACATTTCTGCAAACACTCACGGTCTTTTCTCATGTTTCTTCAATCCGCCTTTTGCATGTCCCGAGTGCGCATGCGCTGTACCCTAGCGGCGAGCGCCGAAAACGTTTTGTACGGCGCCGGTGGTTCGTGCAGGTGACGACGCACGCGTATGCAGCATAGCCGTCGAGCACGCGAACTCTTTATTGTCGGTGCTGTGCCGGTCGACGACGCGGAGTTTGCGCTGTGTTTCGGTAGAAACTTCAGCTGTTCACAGCGACATTCGGTTAACGTCCGGTACATCACAATATATACCGACACGACACCGATGTCGGTCAGAAGTCGACCTCACGCCGGCGCCAACGCTCGGCCGGCTGTAGTTGTGATACTGTGCCAGTGGGAGACCTATACTGTCATACAAGAAGCCACCGATGACGTGACCGACGACAGCGAGTGATCGTAGTCTGATAAGCTTTCGTGCCGACGACGCCGACAAAATAAGTGTGCTGATCGCCGTGCGAGCGGCCGCCGAGTGAGAACATGGCACCGACAACGTGAATATTGCCGCAAATGCGCTCGTGTATGTATTGACGCTCAAATTGAGTCTAAACGTGCTTCCGACGCTGATATGCACGATTTCCAGCCATTTCCAGCCCTCCACATCAAGTTTGAGGCGGTGTAAATCTCGTTCAGGCAGCTTCATTAGGCCTAACACAGCCTACGAGTTCGTCCGCTACCGGCGGACCTGAAATATAGGATAAGCAAGTACGACGAAGGAAACTGCTTATGTAGTTCGGTACTGACCTTACCGACTTGAAGTGAACCACTCTTAGCACAGCACGACGCACACACAGAGAGGGAAGCGGCGACACGGCGCAGTGCTAATACCGCGGTACAGGCACCGTTCTTGAACGATGGCTGTCGGTCGCCGGCGCTTCCATGAACGAAGTGCAACTACGGAGAGTGTATTTTTATGCTGCCTTAGTAGTTACCGAAAACACAGTTTGCCTCTTATGCTAAACAGGCAACAAGTGATGGCCCTTTCGATACTGCATCGTAGGCAACAACACCGCTCGTTGCCACGCGAGTACGGCGGGCGTCGGCATTTTCGCGTGCCAGTGCGGCTAGGTGGTCGTTGTCGCCGTTTTCGATGTGCCCGGGACGTTCATGCCTTCTCGTCTGAGTGTGATCGCTTCTGATATGGGCATGAGAAGTGTTCATCTATGCTTTGAACATTTCCTCATTATTTCGTGTGAGCGGTGCACGGCTGTACTTGAAGCGAACAGCGAGCGGTGGCCGTACGCGTGCCGCTGTAAACAAATGCGCCATTCTTGCGTTGCATAAATACTCTGGGCGCAGTGTCGCCCCTTCAAAGAGCTATGGCCACTGTGGTCAAAACTCAGCTATAAAAGCAGTTTTTATCATCCTACTAGCGTACGTTCAGTGCAGGTCTAACAGTGGCAAATCCATGAACTCTATACTGCTATATACGATACGGCTAACCTCTGCTGAGCGGAATGGACTTGATGTGGGCGGCTGGCGAGTGCTCACGTTCGTGCATTTCAACTTCCGAAGCATGTTTGGGCTCACATTCGGTACGCATAAATATGAATAACAGGAATACCAGCGTACGCGGTGTGTCAATCGCGTTACGGTGCGATGTATTTGTTCATAGGGACATCGCACGGTGACTGGTTTTATCGGCGTAGCTGCACGAAATCCCGTCATCATATTTCGACGACTTGCGGTTGTAAGTCGCACCACAGTCATTGCCGGCCTAGGCATCCTGTCAAACAAGTGGCCACTCACACAAAACGAAAATTACAACGACTGACAAATGCACAAACCCATTTCAGCTCGCTTCTTGCAGCGTACCTCTGCGTCCCACGGGGCCCCGACGCGGTACATATTGTTTCTGATGGAGCCCGCTAAGGTGGCGCCACAGCGCAATGCAAAAGGCGGATTGTTCAAACACGTTAAATTTAGGGTAGGAGAATATTCTCTTCTTCTTGCGCTAATGAGCACGAAATCGCGGGATTAAATCCCGACCGCCGCGGCTACATTTCGATGGAAGCGCAATGCAAAAACGCCCTTGTGCTTGCGTTGTAGTGCACGTTAAAGAACCCCAGGTGGTCAAAATAATCCGGAGCCCTCCACCACAGCCTGCCTCATAATCAGAACTGGTTTTTGCACGTAAAACCCCAGAAAGAAGAAGAAGGAGAATATTCTCACAGAATTACTGAAGAATTGCACCAGTAAATATATCGTGATGCTGCGACCTGATTCAGCAATAGAGTTATAGTCAAGAACAGAACAGCAGAATGCTATAGCAACTTTGGTGATCGTAGCCGAAAACAAAGTCTTCTTGCACAACTTGTGGGCACAACTCAAAAAGGGCCTGGTCTGTGACTGGAATCGTTCTCTATTTTTACGCGACAGGCTACATTAACACGTCCCGGTGTCTTTTCGCATAATTTCCAATACTCCTCTGCGTAAGTCGTCGTAAGAGGTGATGAAGACCTTTAGTATTTCTGGAATTTCGTGAAGCTATATGGGAATGGTTCAAATGATGAGACACGTGCGCTGCATATTGAGGATAGAATGTTTATATTTCGAGGCACCGATTTGTACTAAGCAAACAAGCTTGTGCAATAATTCGGACAGCCTTCATTCGCACCGAAGATCAGGTACGCAAATATCCTGCTTTGATATAATGCAAATATATTCAGTCAAATAGCTTCAACTACATTAATTTGTAAGCATACTACGTCTGGGACTGCAGCCAACTTTTCTACTTCTGTGCCTTTTAATTGCACACACTGGACGCTATTTATTTTTGTGGTATGTTTCAAGCCGCACAGGAGTCGCAAAAACACGCCTTTCCCATAGACATAGTGAAGAGGCAAACATATTTCTTAGTAATGTGTTCATAAATATTCGCCTAAAGAAAGAAATTAACTTTCAAAACACGTTACCTGGGTTTATTGTCTAAAATATAATACACCTAAAGTGCAAAAGAAGTTTGGAAGCACGTTCCCATGTTCACGAAACCAGCCAGCTATTTTTTTAGGAAGATGTTGGTACAGTAGAAAGAAACGAAACCAATAACCGTAACTAAATTACCAGTATTTCGGAATATGCCATCTGGCGGAAAACAACCAAACGAAGCACCGACAAAGTAATAAAGAAAGAAGCGCGGCGCAGCTGGCTTCGAACCCGCGACTCACAATTATGGCATCAGTTATCTTGATCTGTGGTCGCTCAGAACGCTCGGCTATCACTTCGATTCGCTGCTGCATGCAAAAACTAGGTTATATATGTACCAAAATAAATTCCGCGACCTTGTTATGAAAACTGCGATTTCGGAACGACTTTTTTGCCATTTGAAGAGCTGCTGCTGCAACTAGCTGCAAGCTGAGTCATTGAAGTTGATAAATCCCCCGGAATACGTCACTCGATGCAATAGGTTCATCGCAAATTGCTTTTCACTTTCCAAGAAAGCCTCCAACATTTTGAGTTTTCCATAGCAACTTTTGACCTCTCCAACATTTTGACTTCAAACTTCGCCTGCGATTTGGAACGGGTTTTCTGCCGTAAGTAACGGTACCGCTTGCATCAGATGTCGGGCGAAGCGCCTGCAGTGTATTTCTGCGGAAATTTTTTGAAATATGGCTTCTATAATTAGTTATACCACACTGGCGTTTGCCAGTGTGGTATAGCCATGGATGAGGAGAGCGAAATTGTTGCTCAGCGGCGCAGAAGAGCGGAGAAGCGATCCCGAAGTAGTTGCCTGGCAATTAGCGGTTGAGCGTAGGAAGCACGAACAGAAGAAGGTGCTGCGGAGACACCGCAGCAAAGGGAGGAACGTCTAGCAAAGCGGCGTCGCCAGGGGGCTGAGCGACGTGGCCGACCATCTCACGCTACGTATATCCTGGCACATCCGAGCTAAGCCACTGCTTATTTTTTATAATATCAGTACCAACTGTTCATCCGTCATATGGCGTCAAGAGTGATACCCATATTTTTTTATTTTTTTTCGGTGACCATTTCCACCGGCTAACAAATGTAAAAATAATCGCCCAGAGCAAGACGTCATTTTCTGCGTGAGAAGCTTCTATAATCGCCGAACCTTGTGTAATCAAATAAATTGCATGAGCGGTGCGAGTAGTGTTGCACATTTCCGAACGCACGTGAGCCCCAGCCATTGCAATGTAATCTACGACGACCCGCTTGACGCAGGGGTTACATTTCGATGTTCGAAAACTGTGCTCGATGCTTTCGCTGTGCTTGAGTGTTACTTGTCTTTTTGGGCACAAGTTCGGCAAAGTTAGTTTACGTCAGTCGCAGTTTTAGCCCTGTCAGGTTCTTCACCATGACATCCTGTCGAGGTGCTTCGTTGCACTCCAAGCCATGATGCAAGCCATGATGACAACATGTCACCACGGACCAGCGCGTTAAGCGCAGGCTGCAACGCCTGCTGCCAGGCTATGGACTTCTACCCGCCAGAACCAGAAAGACAAAGCTCAAGTCAACAGCCACCATAACAGTCCCAGCGTCGCTTATGCTACTGCCGCCAGATCATCAATCAAAGATCAGGAAAGCTAATGGTAGATTTATGAAAGGGCCACGCTTTCTACAGAGTGACATGATAGAGGTGGGACGAGACGAAGCACGACACGAGCGTAGACTAGCAAGAGTTATGAAATGGTAGAGCATCTGTCTCGTATGCGGGAGATCCTTGGTTTTATTCCCGGTCTTTTAATAGGTAGACCGAAATGATGGGCGCGAAGGGTTGCGACAAGTCATACGCCATCCAAAGAGGTCTTAGACTAGACTTGACTTAGCTCCTCTGCAAGCCATCCCGCGCGCAATTAGTTGGTCATTGTGGATCTTGTGGCTGCACCCTTTCGCTAACGAACACGCGCATCATTTCGACTGTCAAACAAAATATAACAGGAAAATCACAGAAGGGTTTCATATCATAAACATGGGTTATGCATGCGTCAGTAAGCCCTCCATCACATTATGTCGACTGTCACACATAATCTAACAGGGAAAAGGAAGTCAACACAGGAGAGACTGGGAGTGAGAGAGAAACACGAAGATTGGAGAGGAGAATGGAAAAAGGCAACTACCGATTCCCCACGGGCAGGCAAGTCCGGGGAGGGCCCTCGACGTAGAGCCTAGCCCAAAGGCTTGCGTGACATTGTTTATCTAAGGAAAACACAGGTAATGTGGGAGATAGAAATTCAAGACGATGAGAAACACGAGAGCAAGGTGAAAGCCTTCGTTTTCGAAGGGTGGCGGCAAGTCATACATCGTCCAAAGCAGTCTTAGACTAGTCTAGACTTAGAGAGAATGAGTTGATCCTCTACAAGTCATCCCGCACGTATTTTGTTGATCATTGTGGTTCTCGCGGCTGTAACCTTTCGCTAACGAGCACGCTAACAGGGAAACACGTGCTTTTTCCCCAAAGTCAGTGACGGGATCTGAAACCCGATTTTTGAAAACAAAACACGAATGTCGTGTACATTCAGATGTTCAGAATTTAGTGGAAGCAAGACAAATCTACTGCATGTGGCTATTAAGAAGTTGATTGCGCGTGCTTGCCCACGCACGCTCAAAGACGCATTCGTCCACTTGATTTCATCATGTTACCTCCACAAAGAGTACGTAAAAATAAAACACTAAGCCGTCTTTACGTCAGTTATACGGTCTCTTTAATATCGACCGTCGGAAACAAATGCCTGCACATGAAATGGACGTGCATCGTGAGAACGCTTTCTTCCGCAAGCCTCACTTGAAATCTTGAAACCCACGGCAGAGAACAAACGCGACGTCTTCCGCAGCGCGAAAGGCCGTGGGGGGAAGGGAGGGAGGGAGGGGGCGACGTTGTGCTTCTGCACCAACTGCGTATCTTGCTACCGGGCTCAAGGGGAACAGGACACACTACCAGAAACCACAGTTCCCCGTAATATTTTTGTGTCGTTATGGGTGACAGAAGCATGAATTTCACTTCAGCTGGCCCATATGCAAAAACAATTTCGAGGTTGTTTTATGCACTTACGGTTTAAGAAACCCCATAACACAGTCAACAATCAATGACACTACGCATAGCGTATAGCGCAACAGTATTAGAGATTTGTTCATCGAACGTAAGCCCATGCGAATCAATTGTGGATTCTTTAATTACTTAAGCGATCAGCTCCAAGTATTTGTTGCTGCATTATCTCAAGAACCACAGTCAACCTACCGAAAAGCTAAAGACTGAGTGACTAATAAATAGTGTTAAGTGAATAGTGGTTATATAAGCACTAAGGAAGGACGCAAGTGGACAGAAATGTGCTGGGTAAAGTCGCTTGTAGAGCTGAAGGAGTTTATAGGATTCCACTTTCTTGTGGAAAAAGCAAAGTAGGTCAAACTGGCCAGTGCCTGAACGATAGGCTGAGAGAGCACGGGTGGAACACGGAAGAGTTTGTGGTTCCTGGACTTTTGGCAGATGATTGACGTAGCAGTCAGTACCGCCCCCTTTTCAAATTTACAAGTGTTCTCGGTCAGTTTAAACACGGAAGAAGTTGGCTGTTATATGAAGCATTCTGCATTAGGGGACAGGGAAGTAATTGTATAAGCTTCCCCTCAATCAGCATGACAGAGAAGGAGGTGCATTTCCTACGTCAGGCTATGCGATGACACGGGTGCGCAGCTGTATGGTCTTGTTTTTCCAAGATAGTGTTTTTTTTTTTTCTGCTCTTCGAACTTTGCTCACCTTCAAGCCGTGAACTTTTAGTCTAGCATCTTTCGGTCCACTTGATTCTCCAATTCTGGCCACTTGCAAACAATGAGCTTTTACTGAAATAGTGCATAGGTATTTTGATGCTTTATATGCTGCATCCTTGGCCTAACATATATATATGTCTCTTGTTAATTATTTCTTATGTCCCCCCCCTACAATAATGCCCTAGAAGGCGCTGTAGGTATTGTATATAAATAAATAAATAAACATAAAGAATAATGTAGCTCCTGGGATGAACTAGTGAAATAGAATTATACACGCCATCAATTGGAGGGGTAATTAGTCGCCTCGTTAATCTTTCTCTGGTAAAAGGCGTTTTTCCGAGTCAATATAAAATGGCGAAACTTGCTGCAATATGCAAAGGTGGTGGTGCAAACTTGTCAAACTATCATCCTATATCTGTACTTTTCACAATATTTAAAACTTTTGAGCCGTTATTTATAAAAGACTCCTGTTTTATAGCGATCGCAATTATATGGACTCTCCAAGCGGATTTCTGCGGTCGGCGTCGCCGTAGCCGTGAGGTTCCGTATGAAATCCAAGGGTGATAAAATCGCCGCCGCGAGCCGTATGGTATGTGTGTGAGTGAAAGCGCGCGAGGGACGCGTGCTTTCCCGGGGAGCGAACGCACGGCTGAGAGCAAACGCGACGTCTTTCGTCGCATAAAAGGCCGTGAAGGAATGGGAGGGGGGGGGGGGGGGCGACGTTGTGCAGTGGCACCAACTGCGTGTCTCTCGATTGGGCGCAAGGGGAACTGGCAACTCAATATCGCATGCGAAAGGAAGAAAGCGAGCAGGCAGCGTGGGAGGGAGGGGGTGCGGCTTCTACTCTGCCAGAAACTGCGTACTTCTACTGTGTACGGCTGCGGGTGGTCGCACGCACCGTATCTTGAAAGCGATCGGCACACGGCTCCTACCTTTGTAGGCGCTGTGCTTTCGCCGTTCAGTTTCCGTTGAAGCGATAGACCGCAAGAACCTTCGCTCGCTGCTGTCGCCGCGCTTGCTCACGCCAGCGGTTGTCTGCGGTCATCCAGTGTAATCTATTCATCTTTTCTTGTGCGCGTTGACACCATGCTTGTTATTTCAGTTAGTAAGCAAATGTGTCCAAGTTTAAACCGCCGATAAAACTACTATCCTTACTCCGTATAGCTATCTCCTAATTTGCTATCGCAATTGATGCTTATCCTTTAGGGTGAAACTGCGACTTGTTTTAAAGATAATCTCATAATTGCCGACAACAAAAATGGTTTTCGAAAGCACAAGTCAACTGAGCAGGCTCTAGTAAATATCAAACAAAATAATCGTAAATATGGAGAAAAGGGTATATACGCTTTCTTTGTTTTTAGACCTCGGGTAAGCCTTCTATTCTATACAATTCGATTTATCACTAAAGGAATTATCTAGCTAAGGAGTGCGAGGCATTCCTCTTGAGCTTCCCAGAAGCTTTTTCTGTGATGGTTTTCAAATTGTAAAGCATCATGATACATTTTCAACAGAAATGAAAATAAAAGAAGGCGTCCCTCAGGGCTCCATACATGGGCCACTATTATTATCGTCTTTATAAATGATATTGTTTCTGTTCCTACTACCCCTGAAGTCATTATGTATGCAGATGACGCAAATATATTGTTTCCTCCCATAATCTTGCAACAGCTGAAAGCAATGCCAATGCATATCTTGTTCATCTTTCCAGATCGTTGAAGTGACAGAAGTTGACTTTAAATGCCTCCAAAACGACATACGTAATAGTGCCTTTTACAAAACAACAAACATTATACCATACCATTAAAGTAAAATTTAAAGGAAGTATAATTAGACGTGTTGAAGAACAGCAATTTCCTGCGGTATGGTTTGTCACGGTTAAGGGCGCACGAGACATGGATCCGGAAAAAGACACACAAACAGATTTATAATGTACCACACCGATAAGCCCACGTTAAATCTATATACAACCGCAAAAAATCGTTAAACTGAGTTTGATCTCTCCCCTTCCCACTAATATCTTTTCCGTGTTCTTAAATCATTGTACAAGTTCTTAAAACGTCCTAATAAGTCACGTGCGATGTGGCGCTTACATGTCTGAGTTGGTGTAGTTCTTTAGCATGGCCCGGCGGTCGAAAGCTGGCATCTCTGCTGAAGGTTGTCCCCGTAGAACAGGCCTGGCTTGACGGGCGTTGTCATCGGTGAGGTTGTCCCCGTATCATAGGACAGGGCCGG
>NC_051155.1:35527034-35548686 GCF_013339745.2 Dermacentor silvarum | reverse complement strand
TTCTGAAATCTAAAAATATGCCAATAGAAAAAAGCCTATTTTCAATATTTGTTATTAGTTTTTCTTTGATTTCCATAAGAGCTGTTTCCGCAGATTTACCTCTCTGGAAACCATATTGCTGTTGTGATATTATGCACCTCTTGTGTAAAAAATCGTTTAACCTCTGATTATTTACGTACTCCACTATCTTTGAAAAGATGCGGAGTACAGAAATAGGACGATAGTTGCCAAGACTATCTCTCGCGCCACTCTTATGCACTGCGCAGACGCGAGCAATTTTCATTTTGTCTGGAAAAACGCCTTGAGTCAAGATACCGTTACAGATATGGGCGAGGGGCGTGCACAGTACCTCTGACAGCGCTTTTACTGGGCGAACAGCGATATCGTCATACCCACTTGCGCAGTTCTCTTTCAAGCTTCTGATTATGCCTTCTATTTCATGCGGCGTAACCGGAGACAAGAAAACGGAGCTCATTTCCTGCGTTATGTAGTTGTGCGAGTAGGCACTTTGAACCATGTTGGGTTGCACCAGCCGAGAGAAAATGGCTGTTGAACTTATCTGCCAGGAGAACACCGGTATAGACTGTTCCGTCAACAACCAGTTCATTTAGAGCATTATCTGTTTGTTTGGAGATAAGAAATTTCATCAGCGACCATGTTTTTTTTTTTGGACAGCCGTATGTCACCGAAAACTTATGCAGATAATATGATGTTCGGGCTTTCTTGAGGTCAGCGTTTAAACAATTTATAATTTTTTTATATTCTTCCAGTTTGCTTATGTCCTTGGTTTTTAGG
Source organism: Dermacentor silvarum (assembly GCF_013339745.2). Lineage (NCBI taxonomy): Eukaryota > Metazoa > Arthropoda > Arachnida > Ixodida > Ixodidae > Dermacentor > Dermacentor silvarum. The sequence goes on along the minus strand of NC_051155.1, from coordinate 35,547,891 downwards.
AATATATGAAATAGCTCGTCTCTATTTCTAATTCTTGCAAGTAATTCCTTTGTAATGCATGGCTTCCTAGCTTTTCGAGATTTAACAACCGGTCTGATAGGAAATGCTGTCTCATACGATTGCAAAACCTTACTTAGAAACAAATTATAAGCATCATCAGGGTTCTCCGTGCTGAATACATCATCCCAAACAATATTTGACAATAAATTACGGAAATGACTAATGCCACTGTCTGTAATACATCTACGAAAAGACTGATGTTTAGTTACTTTACGTTTAGAGTGTACAGGCATGAAGAAAAATAATGGCAGATGATCACTAATACCTGTCGATAGAACACCAGCAAATACATTGTCATCGAAGCAGCTTGTCAGGCACAAGTCAATTAATGTGTTACTGTTCATTGTAACACGGGTTGGAGCATTAATAACATTAATGAGGCCGGCTGAATGTACCAGATCAAGAAAATTACCGCAACTAGTGTCATCAGAAAGCAAACTTATATTGAAGTCACCAACTATGACAACTGGTACATTATAGGTTAATAAATATTCACTTAATTCTTCAAAGAAATTGTAGAACGCAGGTAGGGAGCCAGAAGGCGGACGGTAAAGAACCGAGACCACAAACGAGGGATTCGAGATAGCCAAAGATTCATAGTCGTCAGTAATTACTGAATATTCCGGTATGACGTTGTACGAAATGAGCTTCCTAATGTAAAGCCCTACGCCTCCTCCCCTTTATCGCGGAAGAGGGTTTCGCATTGGTAGTCGTCGAACTGTACTATATCTTCTTTGCATGAAAACCAGGTTTCTGTAAATGCCAGAACGTTAAACTCGGGTTCCAAGGACGTTAAATATGTACTTACTTCAACGTGCTTATTTCGCAAACTGCGTGCGTTTAAGTGAAATAAGGAAAATTTATTCTGTGGCTGCCGCGCTTGTGTTAAAAAATATCTAAGCGAGATACCGTCAACTGGGTTGAAGTTAGTGGTTGGGCTGGGCATCAACGGGGGGAGGCAGGAGGAGGGAAACTTAAGCTTTTAACTTAAGCGATTTTAGCAAGGTCGGCTTCAGTCATTATCTGAATGGCTTGTTCGCCTTCCCTCTTTCTGACAAGGATCCTGCCGTTCTTCTGCCAAACGAACTTATAAGACCGCTCCGTTGCCTTTGTCTTGGCCAACCAGAGCAGTCTCTTGTTGTGCGGCGTCAAGTTGTCGAAGAAACGGATACCGGGAAGTTTCGTCTTTAGTTGTGGCCTTTGTTCGAGCCAGTTTTCTTTGGTTGCTCGCAAAGCAAAGCGAGCAATAATGACAGGAACCTTGTCAGGCTTTGATGGAAGTCTGTGCATAAGTTAAGAGTAAGTTCCGTTTGTGAATACGGGCCTAAGAGTACACGCTCGGTGGCGACTTTACAATTGCTAGTAGGTACAGCGCGAGCGTGGCACTGCGGGTCACGTGACTTCCGCTTAACACGTGTTGTCATGGCAATTGTGGAGCTCCTAGGTGCCTAGGGACATAATCGCTTAGGGATTTTTGAGGCACTGGTCTGCACGGCCACGCGCCGGTTTCTAGTTACTGAGCGTGGCTCTCGTATCTCGGGGATCGGGACGGAGCGACCTTGCCGAGCGCAGCTCCTACGTGCGTAGGGAGGGAATCCTTTAGGGCGTGTTGAATGTCTGGCGGTGTCTGGCCCACGCCGGCCGCGCTTTATTATTGTAGTGTTTGTTCTAGTGGCGGAAATCCTTGCAGTAGTGGTGGTGTGTCATGGCTTTTTATCTCGGTGAATTGTGGTGGTGTAAACAAGCGGATACTGCTCGCGTTTGTGCCCCGGTGCCGCGGCAAATGCCGCTTTGCCGGGCGCCGACGCGAAGTGGCGGTCGTTGGGGTGTTGCGGAGTGCAGCGTAGCAACACCCCAAATAAAAAAAAATACTGCTCCAGTCAGGTAGACTACTCCCTCCCTGATAGTGAGAGTATATTTGGATCATTAAAACAGTGATGCGTTTATTTAGGAATACCATATCGTTTCTCTCTCGCAGGCGCGAGCACCCACTTGTGCTCGCGCCTGCGAGAGAGAGTGCTCGCGCCTGCGAGAGAGAAACGATGGTATTCCTAACTAAACGCTTGTGCTGCTTTGGAGACAATTGGAGACAATTTTAGGCGTAGGATCGGAGATAACGTTAAAATATACCTATAATTATAGTTACCCTATTTGTTTTATAAGTACACTTTCATTTTACTTATTTTATGGCGGAGGCCTTTGCACTGTCAACGTACTAGTTCTGAATAAAAAATTACCCACGATTATGATACTCCCTAATGCGAATTTTGAGCGTAGTTGTTTAGGTGTTTTGAGTTCGCGATATATTGTAGCATAGGAATATGATACTGAACGACAGGGTCCTCTTGGCGGCGGTGCCATTTGCTCGTGCAACTTGTTTAGCAGCAGCGGCAGACAAAGCATTTTCAGCGGGGCCGTCGCTCATTGTTGAGAAATAAAGTTGGAACACGGGAATGCGTGGCTCGCCCTGCGCGCATTCTCACGCGGCGTAGGCGTCGCAGGAGAAGTAGCGCAGGCACTGTTGGTCTGCATGCCAGGTCGCCGCCGGCACACCGCTTTTTTCATCCTTTCGCAGTACTCTTCTCCTCCGCTGTCCGCCTTGTGGTTCCGCTGCACCCTCCTTCTCCGCGTTCTTCCTCGCACTCTCTTCGCTACCACCGCATTTCATCTCCCGCTGCGCTCCGCGTTCGCTTTCACCGTTCGCTTTGCTCGTTCGCTCGGTTAAGAGGGACAACAACGACGTTCGCCGAAGGAACTCTAAAAAATGTCGCAGTTTCGCCCATAAGGCGGAACATCGATTGCGGTAGCGAATTAGTAGACAACTGTACAATGACAATGATGTTTATTTGCATTAGTAAATGACGCGAGGGGCATGCAGAAAAAGCTGCCACATTGACAGCTTGACGAAGCCGCAGGCCCCCACAAAGGAGGTCTGCGAACTAAGGATAAGGATATACGAACTACGGATAGTAGCTTTATCGGCGGAACAAGCTTGTAGACATTCGCTTACTAACAAAATTCAGAAACACAGCGTCCCGCGCGCACAGGTAAATGTGCTCCATTGATGACTGCGGCAACTCGCTGCGAAAGCGCTGAAGAGAGAAGGCGTGGCAGCAGAGTGAGCAAATAGACCTTCGTTTCGTCTCTCCGTTCAGCGTGAATGAAACGTCGAAAACACAGCGCATACGAAGCTACCGGCACTAGCTCCACTTTGCACACGTAGCAGATCGCTTTGAAGATGAGACCCGCGCAGGCGTGAGCTTTGTCCACGTCGCAGATTGCTTGCAATATACGGCGTAAGTAGCAGCCTCCGGAGTTGACCCCCCCCCCCTCCCTCACCTCACCATGCACGGGGTGAGGTGAGGCGACGAAGCTGGCGCGCTTCCGCCCCGACTTCTTTCCTCCATAGGCACGCGAGATTGAGCCGCGATCCTCGGCTGACCCTCGCAAGCTTTGACTCGCACGAACAGCGTACGGCGCGTGGCGACGTTGTTACCGTGTTTGAAATTTATGCGGGACCTCACGGCGACAATGACGGTAGAAATGCGCTTGGAGTGTCTATATAATTGCTATAAAATTAAAATTGCCTTTGCTAGCTTTTTTTCTGTAGTTAATTTATATTGTTCATACCAACGTTTATAGATTTAATTGATTTTCGAAACTCCGCCGCCAGTGCCGGGCGCGACTTGCTCCCAAGGAGTGTGAGGGCGCTGCGGTCGATGCTTGCACGATGCCGCCGGTACAGTGTACTAGAAGGGGCAGTGCAGCGGGCGGCACTCTCCGCGTGGCTCCGGCGGCGGCGTCAGTAGCGGCGGCGCTGCGATCGACCACTCTTGAAGAGAAGCAGACGACACACCCACATCCACTGCGACGCTCGTATATGCTTGGCGCGTGCTGGAAACATTGTTCAGATTTTTGCCCGTAAGCACGTAGTTTATTTAGTCAGTATTGTCTGCTTATGATCAGAAAATACAATGCGTACTCCTTTTTATTATTTTTTTGCCACAGAAACAAAAGCAGTCTCTGAAATGACTATAGCGCGTCTATCCTCGCCGCTTGAATAACGCTTTCGATATTACAGGCAGTTTAGATCGCAATTGAGCCCCATCCCAATGAACTTTTTTAACACGTTCAGCAATCATAATCGAGTTTGTTAAGCTTACAGAGCTTGAGTGCGCAGACGAGTCTACGATCGTGAGCGATCAGATTCGGACTGTACATAATCGCAATAGGCTGGCCGAGTGACAGGGGAATTAAACGTAGCTAGTCCCCGCAACAACGAAAACAAGTTTAAATTAAGCAGGTACATTGTACACTCGTTATCTCCTTGGTTACACCTTTTTTATAGGGTTTTACGTGCCAAAACCACGATCTGATTATGAGGCACGCCGTAGTTGGGGACTCCGGAAATTTGGACCACCTGGGGTTCTTTAACGTGCACCTAAATCTAAGTACACGGGTGTTTTGGCATTTCGCCCCCAGCGAAATGCGGCCGCCGTGGCCGGGATTCGATCCCGCGACCTCGTGCTCAGCAGGCCAACACCATATAGCCACTGAACAACCACGGCGGTTCTTGGCTACACCTTTCAATGACAAGTTAGTTGACGGCCTTGAAAAAGAGATAAAGAAGAAGAAAAAACTGCGCCAATCAGCTGGACTCGTTGCTGTTGAAGCGAGCTGAAATTTTCACGAATGAAAAAGCTACACAGGAAACATACATGCGCGAATTGAAAAAGTCACATACGTCCACAGATGCAATTTATTCTGAAAAAATCACTGAAATTCAGTTGTTAAACCATGTCCCACCCGCAAAGTAAACACAAATGAACAGAAGAAGAATAGCACAGCAATGATGCAGGAAGCCAAATGGCAATTCCAGTAAAATGGCAAAGCAGCTAAACGAGCTACAGAATTTCACAAAAGGGGCACAAGCTCATGGTCTGTGCAATCTGCAACTAAATGCTAACAATAAAGCATCACAGAGTATGAGAACACATATACGAGGTAGGGCACAGAACATTGATATCTGGAATAGCTTTCCACACTAATGCAGTGACAGCATTGCCATGGTAATGGGCAACAAATGAACTACAATTGTGCAGCTGCCTGGTTTGCTTCAGCAAATCCGCACAATTAGCAAGGTGAAATGAAAAAAAAATAACAGAGCAGGTTAGGGAGACAAAAATAGAACACGCGATATGATAGTTACACTGCACCTAGTTTAACCTGCTTAGCTTAAGGTGTTTGGCTGAATTACGCTTCCTCAGCAGTTTGGATTTGTTTTCGCCTTTCACAAAAAAGTGCAGTCTCATGATAACATAAAACCCGACCATACGTGCAGTTAGGCTCTTTTCATGGTGTTCGCAACCGACCTGCAAGGGGGGAGCATGATGTATCATGTGCAAAACATCCATGATATATTCACTGTGAAATTTGCGCCCACTGAAGCAGTTGGTAAACACATCTTCGCACCTCCTCTTTCTCACGTTTCTCTTTGGAGGCAAGCGCTTGCTTAAATGTGCAATGGTGGGAACAGCGCCCGAGAGATCGTAGGCGTCTCCCGCGGAATCCGTATCTCCGTGCCATTCAACCAATGCACATAGTCTCTAGCCATAGAATAAAGAACCTCTAACGATGAAGCACTGCTCAAAATGTAGCTCACACACTGTGGAATCATGTGTAAGCCTCTTATCGCATCTGTGCAAATTACGTTCCCAAACGCTTCTTCGCTCCGGGCCTGCGGACGCTTTAAACAGTGAAAACTTCGCCGTTTCTTTGCTTCGCGAGTACCCTTCGCTGCATCTAGTGGCGAAACAATGATTTAAGCGTTGCTTACGGGCCATTCGCGCACTTTAGCACCACACATTCAGAGAAAAGCGGGAGAAACAGCACCCAACAAGCGCCATAGCAAGCGCTTCCAAGCCACGAAGCAAGCAACCGCATTCAAGAGTGGGCGATTGCAGCGCCGCCGCTTCTTTCGCCACCGGCGGCGTCAGGCGCCCTATGGGTCGCTGGCTCCGCGCGCTGCACTGCCCCTTCTAGTACACTGTACCGCCGGTGCGAACGAGCGTCCTTGGAGCGTCTCTGTGTTGGCAGTGGCCACGTTTTTGGGGCGACGCACCTTAGGGTAGAAGCTTGTGCGACCGTCCACGTTGTCTATGCTCTTGCGAGGGCTGATCCCGGAGATAGTGCAATACTAGGCCGACCCGCGGCGGAGGGGAAGCAGGCTTCAAGCACTCCGCAAACTTCCAAAAATAAGATCTCGCCCTACCAATAACGAGCCAATCTCACAACGGCGAACATGCTGCAATAAAGTTATCCGACGGAACCGTCATCATGACAGTGTACTTGGCCCCGAATCTCTCCCGAGGCAACGTAGAAAAGTACATCGATCTAGCCATGCGCGAATGCGAAACAAAGTACAACAACCCCTTCGTACTTGTCGGAGCCTTCAACGTAGACATCACGGACAGCGACTGGCTTGTACAGTATCTGTCGTCTTGATACGCTCTACGATCCATTTCGTATGACTGGAAACAACCAACAACCACCAGGGGAACTTGCATAGACCTTGTCTTTGCCAACTTCAGGCTAGATCCGATCGAAAAACCGGTGGCTCTACATTTCACGGACCACAGAGCAGTGATAATGAAGGAAAAACGGAATCCAGAGCTCAACACGACATAGAAGTTATGACAAATAAAACATTGTATACACTGTACACACGCGTTGTCACTCATTGCCGTGCGCGAGTGGGCAATGTCACGGGTGATTTACGGTAAGAACGAACCCCAGTGCTTCGCCCACTCACCATGATTCACTTCGTGGAGATGCGTGGATTTTTTTCTTGGTCATGCTGTGGTTTGCTTTGTTTTCTTCACCTTTGGTGTTTGTCAACCGTGTTTGCGCTTCGTGACTTCTTTTAAGAGTCGATATTTCCTTGAGTGAGTGACTGCTGATATATTTGTACACTACAACGAACAGGCAACGAAGTCATCGGCTTTGCTACGGCCAGCCGCTATCCGCCACGAAGTGCTGCATTTCTCGGCGTGTTTTTGGTTCGAGATGCAAAATGCGTTGATATTGTCACGAGCGGCGATCCTGTGGTCGATGCTTGGACGACGACGACGGCGTGGCTTTCTGGTGTGCACGCGCTATCCTGAACCATTGCTGTAGCGTTGTGCGCATTACCATGTAAATATATCCATTGTATATCTATTCTCCCCGTAAAATCTTTGGTGGACGTGCGAGGTACTCTCGCTACAACACCGGGAACATCCTGGATCTTCGCAGCGGACGGCGCGTTGCTGCCACCACTACGACCGACCGAGCGACCCGGTCATTCTCTTGCACCCTCGTGACCCCGGGACATTCAACGGCACAAGCGGCGTGGACGTCGATGAACGGCTGGCAATGTATAAGCGCGTCAGCCGCACTAAGAAGTGGGACCCGACGATAATGCTTACAAATCTCATCCTCTATTTGCGGGGCACTGCGCTACTCTGGTTCGAGACGCATGAGGCAGATCTGACAAGTTGGGATGTCTGTAAGCAGAAATTACGCGATCTATTTGGGAGACCTATCAGACAACTAGCGGCCAAGCAGGAGCTCGCAATTCGTGCTCAGACGTCCACAGAGCCGTACATCTTGTATATTCAGGACGTGTTGTCTCTGTGCCACAAGGTCGACAACGACACGCCTGAAGCGGACAGAGTGGGCCACGTACTGAAAGGCATAGCCGATGACGCATTCAATCTGCTACTGTGTAAGAACTGCTCTACAGTGGAGTCGGTCATCGCTGAATGTCGTCGTTTTGAGCTGGCCAAAAGTCAACGTATCACTCACTGCTTGGACCGACTTCCCAATACAGCTGCCACGTCCTCATGCGAAGGTTTAGCCACGATTCGGCAAGCGCAAGCTCCAGAAAACGTCACCAGGATCGTCCGTCGAGAACTCGAGGCCATGACACCTGTTACCCCTCATGACGGTATGCAAAGCAACAACCTGGCTCCAATTTCGCTCATTCAGGCCGTGGTTCGCCAAGAGGTCGCGAATATGGGCATTTTGCCCACTTTGATAACGGTCATGCTGCTACCAACCCGGTCGCCCCTGTCGTCGCTGCTGCAACACCGAACAAGACCTTCAGGCCACGTTATCGAAATCCAGCCGATTGGCGCACACCTGATGACCGGCCCATCTGCTTTACATGCTCTAGGATTGGCCACATCGCCCACCATTGCCGCAGCCGCTGGTCCACGTCCTATCGATCAAACACTTACAATCGCCCGGACCGTGCACCCTATGCCCCGTCGTTCCGTCCTGAGGCCTCAAGTGCTGAACGTCCTCCTAGGGACAACCGGATCAGTCGCTCACCATCGCCCCAGCGCCGTCAGTCCCGCTCCCGAACCTCGCCGCTCTCGCTCTCCCTTTGACCGCCTCTCGGAAAACTTTCCTGTGCAGCCCACGTAGGTGACACTGCATTTACGACCCGGCCTAAAAATCCTCTGATTGTCCCTCATGCCCGATGTAACCTTCTTGAAGTTCTGGTCGATGGTGTGGCAGTTACAGCTCTTGTTGATACCGGCGCACAAATTTCTGTAATGAGCTCGAGCCTCCGGCGTCGCCTCCAGAAAGTCCTGACGCCCGCGACTTCACCTACCATCCGAGTAGCCGACAGGAGTACACCTGCCGTACTTGGAATGTGCACTGCACGCATCACCATTTCTGGTCGCCACACATTTGTTCTTTTTGCTGTTCTAGAACAGGGCCCCCATGACCTCGTCTTGGGAATCGACTTTCTGTCCACACACGCTGCCCTTATCGACTGCTTCGCGGGCCTTCTCCGACTAGAACTTCCTTCGTGCTCCGACAACGTCGATGCCGGCCCACCCCGCCTACACTCCGTCGAGTTTCTTCGACTGCCTCCGCAAGCCGCAATATCCGTCCACCTTTCAGCCTTTCCGCCCCTACCCGATGTTGACTACGTTGCCTGCCCTATTCCTGAGGTCGCCATGACAGGCAACGTCGCTGTCCCCTATACGGTGGTGACAGTTACAAACACCGGCACCTCTTTTCCCATCCTCAATTTTGGCTACTTGCCGCAAGTTCTTCCTCACGGCATATCACTCGCTCATCTGACCCCATTGGCCGGCCACACAGTTTCTGCCCGGACCACAGGACCTCCACCGGATTTTTCACCGCCGTCATCGCAGTCAGGTTCGTCCTGCGACCACTTCGCCGGCATGATATCAGGGGACCTCGCTCCGGCTCAATCCGCTGCCCTTCACCGCGTGCTGGTTTCCTACCAGGATATCTTTGACTTTGGGGACCGACATCTGGGCCAGGCTTCCGTCGTCACCCATCGCATTCATACCGGCGATGCGAGACTATTCACCGAGGGCCTTACCGTGTGTCAGCTCCGGAGCAGGCTGTCATCCAACAGGAAGTGGAGAAAATGCTGGGCAAAGGCATAATTGAACCCTCATGCAGTCCTTGGGCCTCTCCCGTCGTACTTGTAAAAAAGAAGGACAATAGCTGGAGATTCTGTGTAGACTACCGCCACCTCAGCCATATTACCCGGAAGTATGTGTATTCTCTCCCGCGTATTGATCACGCACTGGACTGCATGCATGGCGCCAGATATTTCTCTTCCATCGACCTGCGCTCAGGATACTGGCAAATCACTGTGGACAACCAATACCGCGAGAAGACCGCCTTTGTGACTCCTGATGGCCTCTATCGATTTAAAGTGATGCCTTTTGGCCTATGTAACGCCCCTGCTACTTTCGAGCGCATGATGGACTCTCTTCTTCGAGGCATCAAGTGGTCCATATGCCTAATTGCTACCTGGACGATGTTATCGTTTTTCGACTACGTTTGAAAACCATTACACTCGCCTGTCCACCGTCCTTGATGTTTTTCGCCATGCTCGTCTTCAGCTTAACTCGTCGAAATTTCGCTTTGAGCACCGTCAAATCTGCGTACTCGGCCACCTTGTTGACGCTGCAGGCGTACAGCCAGACCCTGACAAAGTCCACGCAGTTAGTCAGTTCCCTACTCCACGGTCGGCCAAGGACGTCCGCAGTTTTCTTGGTCTGTGCTCGTACTTCCGTCGTTTTGTCCAGAACTTCGCGAAAGTGGCCCGCCCTCTCACTGGCCTACTCAAGAAGGACGTCGTTTTCACTTGGGGTCGTGACCAAGCGGACGCCTTTTCATCGCTCGTTGCCATCCTAACGAACCCACCTGTCCTAGCACATTTCGACGCGTCAGCCAGCACGGACGTTCGTACGACGCCAGTGGCCATGGTATAGGCGCCGTCCTTGCACAACAGCAGCACGGCCTCCACCGCGTGGTCGCCTATGCAAGCCGCCTTCTGTCGCCGTCGGAGCAAAATTACTCGATCACAGAACGCGAGTGCTTAGCTCTCGTCTGGACCATGGCAAAATTCCGCCCGTACCTGTATGGCAGGCACTTTTCAGTTATTAAAGACCACCATGCGCTTTGCTGGCTTTCCTCGCTCAAGGACCCCTCTGGTCGCCTTGGCCGTTGGGTACTCCGCTTGCAAGAGTACTCATTTTCTGTGTTCTACAAATCTGGACGGCTTCACCAAGACGCTGACTGCTTGTCACAACACCCGGTCGATCACCCTGATACACTGGAAGATGAACCTGATACCTTTGTTCTGGCCATTACAGACTTCGTCCACATAGCTAACGAACAGCTCCGCGACTCATCTTTGCGGCCTATTATAGACGGTCTCAACTCACCACACCCTGACCCTTCCCTACGGATGTTTGTGCTCCACAGCGACACCTTACACCGCTACAATGCCCGGCCTGACGGCGCTGAGCTCTTGCTTGTTGTTACCGCGCATCTTCGCTCTACTGTTTTGCGCCAGCTTCACGATGCACCGACAGCCGGACACCTAGGCGTGTCACGCACATATGATCGCATCCGTAGGCGCTTCTTTTGGCCTGGTGTCTACCGTTCTGTGCGACAGTACGTTGCGGCTTGTGACCTCTGCCAGCTAACGCAGGACTCCTGCCCTACTGCCTGCTGGCTGCCTTCAGCCTCTCGATATCCCTGATGAACCATTTTTCCGGGTGGGACTCGATCTTCTAGGGCCTTTCCCTATGTCAACCACTGGCAATAGATGGGTTGCAGTCGCTACTGACTACGCAACGCGGTACGCTGTTACACGAGCGCTTCCCACTAGCTGTGCTATTGATGTAGCCGATTTTGCTGCTTCACGGCGTCATCCTGCGCCACGATGCTCCTCGTCAGTTAATCACGGACCGCGGCCGCTGCTTCCTGCGTAAAATAGTCGACGACATCCCTCGTTCTTGCTCGACCAATCACAAGTTCACCACTGCGTACCATCCACAGACAAACGGCCTTACTGAACACCTCAACCGTACTCTCACAGATATGCTTGCTATGTACGTGTCTGAGGACCACCGAGACTGGGACATTAACTTGCCTTTTGTGACCTTCGCCTACAACTGTTCTCGTCACGACAAAGCTGGCTACTCATCTTTTTAACTACTTTTCCCTACGACCCACCATTGCCAATGGACACCATACTTCATCCTCACGCAGACACATCCTCTGCCTATGCTCGTGATGCTCTTGCCCGTGCTGACATCGCCCGTCAGGTTGCCCGCGATCGCTTGTCGGCCTCACAGGTCAATCAAAAATGGCTCTACGCCCGCCCACGCCGGGAGGTCAATTCCCTCCAGGATCGCTCGTCTTGCTGTGGTTCCCGTCACGTCGCGTTGGCCTATGCGAAAAACTCCTCTCCCGTTATGCTGGCCCTTACCGCGTCGTACGCAAAGTCACCAATGTGACCTATGAAATCACTCCGCTAAATCCTAAGTCGGCCTCTGCAACAATCGCTAGTGACGTAGTCCATGTCTCGCGCCTTAAACCGTACCACTCTCGGCCCGGGCCCTAATTGCACCGGGACGGTGCTTCTACCGCCGGCGGGTAATGTCACGAGCGGCGATCCTATGGTCGGTGCTTGGACGATGATGACGACGATGGCGTGGCTTTCTGGTGTGCACGCGCTATCCTGAGCCAGCGCTGTAGCGTTGTGCACCTTACCTTGTAAATATATCCATTGTATATCCCCGTAACAATATTCAGCTCATATGCCGACTTGTTTCGTGCCGGGCTGTACGAGCGGGCACAGAAGCAACCCAGACAAGCGGCACATTTTTACGCCACCATCGGGCCCCAAGCTTCTTGAAATGTGGGCATTAGCTATTCCCCGTGCCGACAAGTTCCTCAGCAAGACGGGCAAAGTGTGCGACATTCACTTCCAGTCGTCAGACATGATAAAGACATACAAGCATGTTGTCAATGGTGAGGTTGTAGAGAGTGAACGGGGGGCATGGACGCTGAGAAGTGGTGCCATTCCGACGCAATTCCCAAACTTGCTCAGTTATCTGTCTCCATTATCTAAAAGGTGGCGGTCACCGAAAAAGAGAGCAAGTGCATATAGCTTTGCAGAGCCCGTGGCTTGCCAGCCAGCTCACGAAGTGCTATAAGAGCTTCCCAGTGATTGCGAGAGCACTGACCTCGCGAACATAATCGAGAACGGTGCATCACTGGGGCTGCCTTGAAATTGGCAATTGTCAGTTGTGGTAGACGAGCCAGAGGACAGTCGGCAAGCAGTTTTCTACGAAGCAGGGATGAACGCATGTATTTTAAATATTCTGAAGAGCGTTGAAATCTAATGCATTTCTTTGCACGAAAAAAGTGTCAAGAGAATGACTACAGTGAAAGCACAAAGAGAAAAAAAGAAAGCAAAACTTGTTTAAAGTTGCACAATATAGTTGCTTCCTGAAATATGTACATAAAGTTGATTACACTAACGGGATTGTCGGTTTACAACATTATTATTAATTACATTAACTCGGAAGTCGGTTGACACCCATCTTGAACATTTAGAATCCCGTCTGAACGAGCAAGAGGACCATTCCCAGCACAACAACATAATTCTTCGAGGCATTCCAGATTCTCAAGAATCGTGGGAACAATCCGAGTAAAGATAAGGGCCCTCTTAACAGGTGCGCCTGACGCCCTGTCAGACAACGCGATAGAACACGCACATCGCTTAGGATCATATTCGCAAAACAAATGCCGCCCTATGATCGTCTAACTTTTCTGTTCTCAAATCAAAAGAAAAAGTGCTTTCTGCAAGAGCAATACTTAAAGAGAAAAATATAAGCGTTAGCGAAGACTTTTGCGTAGCCACACGCGAAGTGAGGCGAAAACTATTCCAGTTTGCTAAAGATCAACCTGGCGCACCCGCCTACAAATTGCGTTACAAAAAGTTAATTTTAAATAAGAAACAATATGTCCACGACCCGATACGTCAATGTGTCACGAACACAGAGAGCTGCAGACAATACAGAGCATGCGCCTGGGCGCGCACCTGTTACCGGGTGGTCGACGTCCACTGCTCGCTCTTGGAGGTAGGAACTCGACAGGGTGAGCAAACGCAACCTATCGAATACCTCATTCCTTTTTACTAACAACCGAAGCATTATCAACAAAGGCGTTGCACTGGAATCAGCCAGTGCACACATGCGGACCTGACATTATCGCGTTAACCGAAACACGGCTTCCTCCACAAATCGGCGATCATGAATTATTCACGAACTCGTGCGATTTTTCTGTTTAGCGCTGTGACCGCGATACACGTCAAGGTGGCAGTGTACTGCTGGCGATAAATAAAAGGTTACCTTCAGATTGCATTAAAATTATATCCAGCTTGGAGATTGTATGGGCAGTCGTAAAACTAGCATATCAAAACATAATTTTGGGCGTCTTCTCTCGCCCCCAAATTTCACTGCAACATTTGTGAGCAATTTGCACGATGCCATTCATAGTGTTTGCTCTCGTCACACCACAGTGCCAATTTTCTTGCTTGGTGATTTTATTATGCGGAATATTATGTGGGAAAATGATCCCCCCACAGTGTATCCTAACTCCTCTATGGCACAAGATTTCTTGGAATTGTGCAATACCTTTTCGCTGACCCAGATCGTTAAGGAACAAACAAGTATAACCACGTCTGTTTCCAATACACTTGACCTTGTTTTTACCAACCGACCCGATCTTATTTCCGACATAACATGCTTGCCAGGTATCAGTGATCAATGCCTACTTTCATTGAAAGTTGCCTCGAGCAACCTAAACCGATAAAAGAGATCAAGACATTAAGAAATTATAACAAGGCTTACTTTCTCTCAATTAATAATAAACTCGCAGTATTTGTTGATGAATACTTGCATGAAATTGAATGCCGTAATGTTCAGTCAAACTGGTGTATCTTTGTTAATAAAGTGACTGAAATAACAGATAGGAACATCCCTGTTTACACGATCACCTCTAATCTAAAAAAAAAACATGGTATAATCCTCACCTAAAACGCTTGTCTAATAAAAAAAGCGCCTGTTTAAGTCAGTTAAACTAAGCCGTACCTATGCTCGTTGGTCAGCCTACAAACAGAGCGCCTATGAGTACGCGCAAGCCCTAAAAGACGCCAAAGATAACTTCCTAAGCAGCATATTACCCTCTATGCTTAACATTAACCCTAAAAAATTTTGTCGCATGGTGAATTTTAAAGAAGATAACCAGCCAACCAGGGTCCCGGAGTACTAAATGAAGTTTTCGCAAAACATTTTTTGGTACCCAGCAATTCCACTCCGCCACACCTACGACCATATTGTAACGGTATTTCGAGGAGTAAAATAGAAAAACTGGTTTATTAAGGGCGAACCTGTGCCCTGCAACTAACTATGTACACGAAGAGTTTCAAAGAACGTTCCACACGAGCGTCTCTGCGCCGAACGCACTTCTTTCTTTTCCAGTGATGGCCCGAGCCCCTGTCTCGTGCGCGTGCACGAGCGGCACACAATGCGCCACCCCACGAAACCAAGCAGGCGCGCGAGAGGTAGCAGACGCTCTTTTGACACAGTGGCTCGCTGGCTACCGTCGTAGAACACATGTTCAGGAGCAGACTTGCGGCATTACTCCCCCTCCCAATAAGCATCGTCCCGATGCCGGCAGGAGGGTAGCTAAGTTAGTCGGAGGCTTTTCGTTATCGGTCGTAATAGGGCTTCATGCGGACTACACTGTAAAAAATTTCCGTCAATATACGGAGGATTTCCGTCATTATACGGAAAAATTGCAGTAAAAATACGGAAAATATCTCATTTTCAGAAATACAGCAAACTTTCCGTTAAAATACGGAAAGTGCTCCCCGTTTTAAGTTTTACGGACATTTTTCCGTAATAATACGGTGACTACACTGTTCTGTACGAAACAGACAGAATTCCGTATTTTTGTTATGCGATCATCCGTATTTTTGCAAGGAAAATTATACACGCTGTCTGCGTGAGCGCTTGTACCCACAAAGTTTCCTCTAAGAATATGTGATTGCAACGCAAATGGCGCCTGTGTTTGTACTGACGGTTATTTGGTGTCAGCACTATATATATATATATATATATATATATATATAGTGAGTCTTAGTGAACGAAGAGCGGTGGCCATACATGACAACGTAAACAAACCTGCGCCGTTCAGGTGCTGGTGCATTGGCAATTACATTGGTGCGCTATGCAAAAGTTGTGCGCACTCTAATTCAGTACCTATACGCAGTATAATGACCACGATTGCGTTTACATTTAACAAGAAATGGCCTCGAAGAGAACTGGCGGCCTATAAATCCAAGTACTGCGGCTAGATGAAATTTTAGACTGAGAGAAAGAATTAACTCAGGAGTGGAAGGGTTTTACTGAACTGTACAATATTTGGTTTCAATCGCCCCATAGTATTTGCAAAATATCTCATCTCTGTCAACTGCCATTCATTGACACACCCCCATTACACATAATCTGCACTGTTCAATTGTTGACAGTGTTGTCAATTCTTGCGGTAAGATGTAATCGCAAGCATTTATTCTTATTTATTTAGGTACCCTAAGGGCACACAGGGGCATTACATAGGGGGGGGGGGGGGGGACACAAAGCAGAACACAATTTTCACAAATGAAGGAGCATCGTAGGTGGTAAATACAGCACTTTGGGGTACAGCAAGTCGTGAAACATATCAACAAGGTAAATATTCTTACAAAATTCACACTCAACGAAGCAAGAATTTTTCTCTGGGAGAGAAAAGGGTTACTAAAAGTGCTAGGATTGTAAATACGTTAGTAATGCTGAATGAAATAAAGAAGACTGTGTTATCGTGGCAATTCTGGAGGGTAACTCATTCCATTCTTTTATTGATAAGGTTAACGGCGAATTCTTGTACTTTTCCGTCCGGGCGAAGATAAGGTTAACTTTGTAGGCATGATCGATGTGATGTGAAGTATGAGGTGGCGGTAAAATGTGTGACCGAGCAAATGATGCGTTGCTGTGATACAGTGTGTGAAAAAAGCATAATCTGGCGAATTTTCTGCGCATTGCGAGTGGCGGCATGTTGAGTGTTTGCTTCAAAGATGAAACGCTCTGAAATCGGGAGTAGAATTACATGATTAATCGCGCTGCTTTATTCTGGACGGCTTCGAGTAGATTGGTAAGGGCGATCTGGTAGGGATGCCAAATGACTGATGCATATTCCAGGGAGGGACCCACGAAGAAAGTTTACGCTTGAAGCCTGGTGTCCCTGTCGGCCAGATGCAAGCGTCGCTTCAGAAAGCCAAGTTTGTTTTGCGCTTTAGTTGTGATATATTTTATATGGTCAGTCCATGCTAAGCTAGAATTTATGTAGACACCGAGGTATTTAACCGATGTAACCGAGTTTACTATGCTATTGTTTAATATATAAGTATTAGTTTGAGACTTTGGAACGGAAGTGAAGTTCAGGTGATTGGTCTTTTCTGTGTTAATTTGCATCTGCCATTTGCAGCACCATTCCGTTAGTTTATTAAGGTCAGATTGCAGTGTTATAACGTTGTTGGGACTAGCCATATATCTCTCTGTAAATCACACAATCATCGGCAAAAAGGCGAACTGTTGAATTAATATTTAATGCGATGTCATTAATATATATAATCATGTATCATTTAGCGCTTCATCTTGAAACAAGACCGGCGAGCGCGCACTTTTTGTACGGAATTCTGCTGTACAAAAAGAGACACATTGTGAGTGAAGAACAGAAACGATGGATGGTTAGGCTGCTTGACTCTCGGCATGTTTGAATGGGCAAAGTTCCGAATTTGTCGCTGTGTGGTGTATGTTTGTGTGCTCGTCATGTGCCGTCATAGCGCGGGTATACTTGCGCGGAATGTGTTTCACTCGGCTACAAAACTTTGCACGCTGCGGCATCGAACAGGCACCAAGACGTGTGCAAACTATGGGAAGGTGATTGAAGATGCGGGATATAGCACTGTGTGCACTGTCAAAAGGAAAGAAAGAAAGAAAGGAAGAAAGAAAGATAGAAAGAAAGAAAGAAAAAACGCCCTGTCCCGAGTTGGCATAATGATTCAACCTTTATTTCTTTTTTAACCCAAGATGTAACACCATTTATTACATGAGCTTTATCCATGGGTAAAAGTAATGGCACAACTCATTATTTGCCCGTTCATTACATGCACCAGCCAGTCCAAATTAACACTATACTAGAGCTTACTGACGCATCGCATTACACTCTAGCACGGCATTGCCACGCTCACCGGACTCTCGTCTGGTTGACTTCTCTGCCTTTCCTCTCCTTGCTTTCTCTATCTCTTTGTATACAATGTACTACCCTGTGGCAGAGAAAGCAATCTCCTCTTCCAGAGTTCAATTATTTGTCAAGCAATCATTTTACACTTCCAACTACTACTGCATAAATGGGAAAACGAAACCGATTTTGTTTTGTTCTCCGCGTTCCCAGCACCAGGTGGAACCACGCGCGGCGCTTCCGATCTCGGAGGATGTAACAAGACGAGCGGTTGACGAAGGTGCATTGTGTAGCCAGCCGGCTTTTATCGTTTTATGTTGTACAGTTTGTTAGTTTACCGTAAATGTGTCTTGATTTGTACTCAAGAGTGGAGCAAGGCCCTAGGGAACAGAGAATGACGCATCGGGAGCGAAGAACAGACGCGATGGATGGTTAGGCTGCTTGACTCTCGGCTGTACGACTGTCGGCATGTTAGGACTGGCAAAGTTCCGAATTTGTCGCGGTGTGGTGTACGCTTCTGCGCTCTTCAAGTGCCGTCATAGCGCGGGGATGTTTGAACGGAATGTGTCCCTTCGTCTACAAAACTCTGCACGCTGCGGCATCGAAGAAGTCCTGTGTACGGGTGCACGTATGCGCTTGATACGGGATAGCCTGCCCTCAACGGATGTTCAACAGTGTACGCGCGCTGCGCGTACGCGTACGTATGAGGTAAGCCCGTTGTAATTCTATTTGTTCGGTTTGCATAGCGTAGCTGTTTAGATGATGCGTGGTAAGCTGGCATCGCAAACAGAACTTTTTTTTTTTTCAAAAGGCCACTAAACAGCGTCATAAGGCAAAAATGGCGGGTGAATGGGAAAAAGGATCACATATAATTTCACATCGATCTCCATGGTAGCGCGATCGAAATTTTTTGTGTGGCACGTATAACCTATTGCTCATGCGCGTTAAAAACTTAAAATAAGATTGCATTCAGTTGCGCACATAATTTGTATTGACGCTTGTACTGGCACTATACGTGCGATAGTTGCCTCCTTGCTTGCATGCATTTTAATTGTAGTTACCAAAAAAACAAAAAAAAGAAAAGAAAAATGTTAGCTCTGCTGTGTCTTTCCTTGGTGCAACTGCTTGTGGTGCAAAGACGTTTTGCTTCTAATGATGTCTGGGTAGTCCAAGCGTTCGTGTCGTGTAGCTAGCTGTAAGTATCAGTTTCAAAAAAATTGTGCATGCCAGAGAAGCAAATGCAATCAACATAGACTGTATTTTATAAATACTTCAGTTGAACTGCTTAAGCAGAAAGTAGATATGCATGAAAATCAGATGATTGTGCTGATGCTTAGCAAGAACAAGGTAACATAACATTACTGATTCAACATTTTCTTTTACTGAAAGACTAGTTGCTGGTGTCCTTCTGGAGCTGAGAAGAGATCTGCTGCCTGCCATGAGGCCATGTCTCTCAAGTTACCGCAATATTGTTGCCTTCAAAGTGAGTGGATTTGTTTTTCTCAGCATTGTACTACCAACCTGCATCATGGCGATCCACTTAGCTGTGTAGGTGATCACTGTTAGTGACATGGGAGTGCTGGTAGACAAGCACCCTTTGAATGTTACAACACGCTGCTGTGGCAATATGTGAAGGTGTTAATATACGGAGTGTCCCAACTATGATGCATAAATATTTTTTAAAATAAAGATGTCACGTAGCTGGACAAAACCAAGTTATTATTACGTTTGCCATTGCTTGGAGATATTGAAAATATTCTTTGCATTCCGCCTAATTAGATCATTAGTCTTAATTAATCAACCTCTCAATTACTCTAATCAGATGAAAAGTGTAAGTGAGGAAACTGTAGAACGCCATGAACAACTCCTGATACAGCATCCTGTTGTGTAAAAAGTGCTACATAAAAGTGTTCTTCCGAGCTGGAAAGAAGCTCGCGAATACACATAAAATTGCCGCACGAATGGCCGCTCGAGATTCTTTGCGTGTATTCGTGGCTTTCTTTCACACTCGTAAAAACTTTCATGTAGCACGTATTTCATGTAATTATAATATTTGAGAAGTTCATTAAATAATTTACACTTAATTATGCAATTAGGCAGAATGCAAAAAAGTGAGTATCTCCAGGTGATGACAAACGTTACCTTGGTTGTGTCCAGATACGTAGCATTTGCATATTTTCAAACCTTTGTGTGTAAATAGTTGGGACGCCCCATATAAGCCAGATTTGTTTCTCCAAGTTAATATATTAATGACATTCGATTGTGGTCTAGCAGGCAAAAATGCTAAACAGGAAGAAATAATTTTAACTTGCTCTTGGTAGGTTGTTGAAGCAAATCAACCAAGTTGTTACACATGAAATGCGGCATTTGTAAGCGTGTTCTGCAACACTGCAGCCCTGCAGCCCTAAATAACTTTTGAGTAAAGTGCTACTACTATAATTTCTCTAAAGCATGCAGCAAGCTTCAGCGTTCCAGGAGGCTGGCATCAAGAGAGATCTATTTAATGAATTTCATATGTGAAAATCAGGTGTTCTTGTTTGGATGACTGTATAAACTTATGCTTTAATTCCAGTCTTGCATGAGGCAGACTTGGACGGGAAAATTGATCTCTTATGGGCGATGTGGTACAAATGCATGGAGTAATGCTTGTATGCATACACATTACATCCCTATTGCTTATCCAAGTGGTGCCCCTGCGTGTTAAAATTTACAGGGCTCAGATTGAAGAATGTCAACTTTTGTAAAATCAACTACACCTTTTAGGTTAAGAGATTACAATTATTGCATACCGTCATAGTGTGGTATATGGGCTGAATGTTTTTCAATTTGTCTAAAAACCCTGCACACTGTGGTATCATGAAAATTTATTCTATGTAAAACAAGCCGCCTTGTCACCGCCTTGTAACGAACGTTTCCGCTCATAGCTCACACCATTAGTCTTTGTCATTATTTTAACACTCATATATTTTACGCAATTCATAGCAACTTGTTTTAGGCCTCTTTACAGCCACCTTTTATCTACCAGTTGCTACCCACTGGCCGCTTCATCCATAATACATTCAGAACCCATCACCATAAGTCGTGGCGCTCTTTGGCCATAGCTCAAAACAAGCCAGCT
>NC_051155.1:35450724-35526934 GCF_013339745.2 Dermacentor silvarum | reverse complement strand
GCTTCCGCCCGCCTTCCTCTCTAGCGTGGGACCGATTCCGAAACTTCAGGAGGGTACGGGCGCATTTCACATGCGCTCCGTACTTTTTTGAACTTTTTTCTGCAGGTGGCCTAAGTAAGGCTTCAATTCTGCTATGGACCTTCGGTAGGACACTCTCCACCCGCACGGACCGTCGGAGGAACCGGCAAGGCACGACTTTCTTGGCAATTAGCCGTTTTGAAGCGCACCACACCGTTCCGCCGCTGGGTCTATTGAGGCCTAGCTCAACTACGGACATTGCATCTGCCCGGAGGCGACAGTTAGGCCTAACGAGCCCAGCCCTAGAAGACAAACATGGCATACTCCGTTGAAGGCAATGATATTGACCCTGCGGAGTTGAACGATGCAACGTGGCAACACCCAGGAGGCTCGTCCGACCAGCTCGACCTGCAAAAACGTTTCGGCCGCTAGAAAGCCGTCCCTCCCAGGAACGTCGAAGGAGCAAACAGTGAAAGTGCTACCACTCCGGCCAAGCGCAAGGCACGCCCGCCGCGTCTACCACGACGCAGACCCATGCCTCGGCTACCCGGAGACGACTATAAGATTGTGGTTCGACCCAATTGTGCTGTGGACTTAGCCAATATTGGCCGCATCACACTCTTGGACGCGATCCACTCAACCAGCAAAATCGACGTGAAACAAGCCGAGCAAGCCGATCAGGTGAGAGTTCACCCTATCAAGCATACGATCACCACCAGCACGCCGGACCGACAACGGGCCGACGCATACAGGACCATCACGGAAGTGCAAAGCAGAAATACAACATGGACATGCCGGTGGTAGCGTATGTACCCGCTCCTGACGACTCTGTTCGAGGGGTGGTTTATAGAGCCTACACCGACGAGACGGACCTAACGATCCAAAGTGAACTGGTGAGAAAAAACCGACAGCTACCGATCGTGAATGCAAGACTAGGCAACTCCAGAAACTCGGTGATCACCTTCGCCGGAAAAGACTTGCCAACACTAATCAAGTACTCTTGCTTCACTTTGCACGTGTACCCCTTCTGAGAGTGGCCGGAGGCGTGCTTCAACTGTCACAAGTTGGGGCACCGCGCCGACGTATGCCCACAACCACGACCAGAAGACCCCAGGTGCCGAAGATGCGGAGAGGAACACCCGCCACCGCCGGACAGGGAAAAGCTGACCTGCACCCCGTCGTGCGTCGTCTGTCTGTGGAAACACCCGACGGGCAGCCGCAGCTGCAAATGTCGGTAGATCCGACCCAAGCCGACCAACAATGGCCGGGTTTCCAACTTTAATAGCCAGGCGCAAAACTAAACCATGACCAGATCATCCTACTCCAGGCAAAGGATCCTGGCGACTCTCCGGAATCGCTCGGAATCCTTCCCACCTCTACAAGGCCGGAGCCAGAGCCGGGGCAAATTGTCGTCCAGACCCAGAGGTGTCCAACACAGCGGGCCGAGCACGCAAGTGACCTGGAATGGCAACAAACCAGATCACCAGGCCAAGACGCCCCAACCGCCAAACCCCCTAACAAGGGAGCTGGCAGAACAGGTAAATAGTCTACAGCAGGTGATGCCTAAAGCCAACAACAAAATTCGATTATTAGAAAGTAAGCCTAATCCCAAGGTCCCTTCGACTCAAAATGCAAGAGAAATCGTGGCTGCTGTTAGACGCGATAATGAACAGGGTAACAACATGGAGGAGGATAACGGATGCGCCGCTAAGCGTAACGCGGAGAGCCAAGCAGTTGTCACTGAAAAGAATGCTACAGTGCCGGAAAATCGCCTCGCTATAATTGAAGTAGCTATAGAAAAGCTAGCACAGGAACAGTCTAGAGCTGCAGAAGAACAGACCAAAAGGCATAAAGAGATTCAGGAAACGACTCATCATCACAGTATCCATATTCTTAGAATCATGAAAAAGGTAGGCATGCCGGAGGCAGACGGGGTTCCAGGTGAACCCTTCCTGCCACCCCAGATGGCCGAGAGTCCACGACCACGTAGCAGAACCCCTCCACGATTGGAAGGGGGCCCAATAAGGTCGCACAGTGCTAGTTCGGCACGAGTGGAACCACGTAGGCGCCCATCATGGCAGACGTAACAGTGATTTGGCAATGGAACTGTAGGAGCTCTGGCCGAAAACGCCGAGCCCTGGAGTTCACCATTCAAAATTCCCAAATTAGACCAGACGTAATTGCTATCCAGGAGACTGGGGTTGTCGTCAAAATTTCCCGCTATACACCCTATAACGAAATTACCATGGCCGGAACCACCCCGGTCACGGCACTGATGGTACATAGAAATCTCACGGCTAATCAGTTAGAACTCGAAAATGTTACTCTACCATACACAATGGTAGAAATCTAACCCCCCCTCCCCCCCCCACAAAAAAAAACGGTCTGACCGCCCACTATGCGTTCTAGACATTTATAGTCCTGCTAAAGATAAGAGTCAGGCCACGGCGTAAACTTTTGGTAAGGCCCTAAATGTCGCCCAGAAGGCGCCGTTACTAGTCCTGGGCGACTAAAACGCCCATCACTCGGCATGGGGCTACCCTAAATGTGAAAAGAAGGACACCAAAACTTGAGAAACTGCACAGGAGCTAGGCTTCACCCTTCTCAACGATGCGGACACACCCACGCTTGTGAGTAATAGCGTCTCTATGAATACATCACCGAACCTAGCATTCGCTAAGAACACTGACCATCCGAAATGGGAAAACTTGGACCTGACTGTCGGTAGCGACGACTACACCATCTCCTCGGAGGTCTCATGTAGGGGATTCAAGAGGACGAAACGGAAGGTGCGCCACACCAGGTGGTACGCCTTCCGGGACGTCTGAACAAAAATAGAGCATACACCCATTGAGGACCTAGGTGAGTGGTACATACCCTCGTCAAGGATGCCGAAAGTAACACTACGGAAATGGTACCAGAGGAGGACCCAAACCGGTCTGGTACCAGAGGTACGGCCCCAAACCGGACTCCAGACTCATCCACGTCTGGGAAGCACGGAGTAGCCTTCAGAAAAGATGGCTAAACCAGAAACATAGCAGGACCCTACGTAAGAGAATAGCTCAATTACAACGGGACATAAAAAAAACTCGCAGCAACTAAGTCAGGAGCACTGCCATCAGCTATGCAATAGACTAGATGGGCAGCTGGGAAGCAAAAACACTTGGTCACTCTTAAAACATATGCTTGACCGGAAGACAGCAAGACGACCTCGCAGAATAACTTACATCACATCACTCATTCATTCCCAATGGTGATGAGGACTTGATTAAAGAACTAAAAAATCGGTATTTTAATTGCCAAAAAGATATCCCCTACCTACCGGGTACACGGAAAAGGCAAATGAAACGTTAGATAGAGATATTCTAGAGGCGGAAGTTAGAGAAGTCTTACTCCGCATTAAAACGACAGCAGCAGCCGGGGAGGACAAGGAAACTAATAAGATGCCGTGAAATCTGGATGACCACTCCATTTTCGAAATTACCAAAGTTCTCAACTCTTATTGTGCCAAAGGCATTATTCCAGAGAGTTGGAAACTTGCAAAAGTCATCTTCATTCGCAAGCCGGGCAAAAAATTGACCTGCGAAAATCTGCGTTCCATATCGCTCACGTCTTGCCTGGGCAAAGTACTGGAGCATGTCATTTTAGGCAGACTAAACGAAATCGAGGAGCGCGGTTAACTTTTCCTGCACACCATGACAGGCTGTCGTTCGAATCTATCCAAGCAAGATATCATGTGGCAGATCCAAAACGACATCTTACACCCCGCACCCGTAAGAGCCACCCGTACCTTATTGGGCCTGAATGTCAGTAAGGCCTTTGATAACGTGTGCCATGCCTCTATACTGACAGGTTTGTCCGAAATGGGTCTGGGTGTACGGGCCTGCAACTACATCGCCAGTTTTCTTAGGGACATAACAGCGCAGATCCACTTATGGGGACTTAGGAGCGCCCGTTTTGGCCTTGGCACCAGAGGCACACCCCAGAGCGCTTTCCTCTCCTCCTTTCTCTTTAACATGACTATGAGGACGCTTCCACCGCAACTCAACAAAATCCCCCATATTACGAACTCCGTATCTGCGAATGATGTTACCATCTGGACCAATAGTGGTTCGGATGGAGACATATGCTCCACATTGCAGGAAGTGGCAGACACTGTGCAAACCGATGTCCAGCGTAACGGACTAACTTGCTCGGCGCAGAAATATGAACTACTGATTACCAGAGATAAGTGGAACAAGCCTCGTGACGACAGGAATGATGTTCACGTAACAGTGCACATGAAAGGCAAGCCAGTTCAGCCGGTCCTAACGATTCGTGTGCTCGGAATGCTAGTCCAACACAACACGCAGAACACGGAGGCCATTGCCCGGCTAAAGAACACAGCCCAGCAGATCATTCGCCTCATCAAAAGGATAGCCACGAAACGTAGAGGTATGAGGGAAGCTGACGTATGCAGGTTACCTCAGGCTTTTTTGGTAAACCGCATCGTCTAGCTATGCCTTCCCGTACTGCCATTTTTGACTGCGACAACATAAAAATTGACAGTGTAACTTCCACCGCCTCACACTAAACTGAACAGAACTGAGTCCGTTGCTTGGAGGCGATTACAAACAGAAACCTGTGTGAATCCCGTGCAATTAAAGACTTTCTACCCCGAGATATACGCCAGCGATATATGCAAGCTGTGCAAGTCTGCTAGCGCCACCCTTCAACACATGTTGCGGGGATGTAAAATATATCAAGAAAAAATGGCAGTCTCCCTGCAAAATCTACGGGCACGGTGGTCGGCCACGCTACTCAGCTCAGAACTCCTAGACCAACTTTGGGCCGTCCAGCGAGCCATGGATGCCGTGCGGGAGCAACAGCTCCCAGTGGCCATCTACGCGGCCCCAGGCCCGGGCCTCCCAGTTGCCGGATATCAAAAAAAGCTATGCCACTCACTCACCGAGTACAACTTGTATGGGAAGGTTGAAAAGGTAATAAAATGCGGGGAATTCACCAAGAACTGAAGCAAGGATGCCCTCCGTCTCCATTGTTGTTCACGCTTTATGTTAAGGCATAGAAAGGCGACTGGAAAACAGCGAAATAGGGTTCGATTTATCCTACATGCCTAATGGACTAATGGTGGAACACAAGGTCCCTGGACTGATGCATGCGGATGACATAGTGCTACTAGCGGACAATCCAAGAGATTTACAGACACTTGGGAATATCTGTGGCAACGCAGCGACAAATCTGGGGCTTAAGTTTAGCACAGAGAAATCAGGAATTATGATCTTTATGGAAGAGACGAGTAATTACGTGGTGTCAAATTAAAAACAAGTCATACCCATATTCAAGCAAATAAAGTACATCGGCGTATGCGTAAACGAAGGAAAGACTTACTCAAGCACCGAGATAAACTGAAAATAAAGGGGAAGCGGAAAGCAGCAATAATGAAACACACGACACTTTAGGCCCACAATAACTATGAGGTGATGCGTGCAATCTAGAAAGGATTAATGGCGCCAGCGCTAACGCTTGCAAACGCCATTCTATGCTTAAAATCGGATATTTTGTCGGGGTTGGAAGTTAACCAAAGATCAGTAGGCCGGTTGCTTTGGGAGCCCACGGTGAAACCACAAATGAGGCAGTACAAGGTGACATGGGTTGGGCCTCTTTTGAAGAGGTCAAGGAAGTTGGCAATGAAGTACAGGATTATTCAAACTGTAAATAGGCAACCAGGAGGGATCAGAAAGAAGTGAGAGAAATTAGAGACAGTGAATTGGATGCAAAGCGTGGAAATCAAAAGGACCATGGAATATTTACTAGAATGAGAAAAAAATAGAAGGGGAATAGTGTACGATAACACAAAAGGCAGTGCCTTGTATATGACCAAGGACCAAACATACCGGAACAAATATTCGGCAATAGACGAGGCATGTGTATGCTGCATCAAAAATCTGGAAACCACTCAGCTCATCATAATGGAATGCGAAGGGATTCACCCAGTGAGACCCTTAAAGGGATACGGACACAAAAGTTGGCGGGTGGTTTTTCGCGCCGGAACAAAAGTTGAACTTTTGTTCCGGAAAAGTTCACGAATACAACAAGCTGCTTTGAAAAAAAAAAACGAGAAACACCGTTTTTTTGTGATTTTCTGTAGCACCTTGCCTCCAAGCGGCCGCCGGCATAAGCTGAAATTTGACGTCATAACACCCACCCGCGCGCGTGCGCACGCCCAAGGTCGGGTTCAGTCGTCGCAATGTTTCCGGGGGTGTCGGTCCTTTGCAGCGTTTCTTTAACCCCTTTTGGCGATCATCGCACGTGGTCCGTCCGAAGCATTATCCCCGTCGGCGCTCCACGCAGGTGGTGCATCTTACATGCGCCTTCCCACGGTCATCGTTCGGTATTGATGCGTTTGTAGCGGCGGAAGAAAATGCCCAGATATTGCTGTAATAACAGCATCGTCGGTCGTGACACGCCGTCGCACACGTTTCCCACAGAAGAGAAGGTGCTTAAACTTTGGCTACCTGCCTGTCAGCCATCACGCCCAACCTGGAGACGTTTAAAAAAATAGCTCATTCTCATACCACTTCATCGACGATGATTATGTGACCAGCCCGGCTCTGCTGAAAAGCCTCGGCATGCCGCTCAAAATGGAACGCCTAAAGCCTGACGCTGTAACATCGGTCTTCTCACGAAAGCGCAAGGCAGAAATGATCAGCGGCGCGTTTGAAAAGACGAGGCGAAAATATGTCGGTACAGTTTTCGTTCACTTGCAGCCTTGATGAGCAGTGTGAGAGCGAGGGTGGGGCGAGATGCCCGAGGCTGGGCACGAAGGCAGTAATGTCTTTAAAAATGTTGGCAAAGCATAGAAAACAATACAAGGCTAGCGAGCGCGACTCACGTGATCAGACACACACACAGCTCTGCTTCTCCACAGGCTAAAACAGAAAAAACTGCGCAGAACACCAGGCAGGGGCGGCCATCTGTCGGGCGGCTTGCGAAGTGGACGTGAGAGTCTCGGAGGTACTGATACCTCACAGCAGTTGCTCACGCCGACGGCATAAACTACTATTCAGTCATCCACGCAGTGCTGACCTAGCCCGCAGCTCCCTCTCCTGCGTGCGCTCTTGAAAAAATGTCGCAGTTTCGCCAGAAAGGCGCAGCATCAATTGCAATAACAAATTAGTAGAGAGCTATTCGGAGTAGGGATAGTAGTTTTATCAGCTGTATATAGTTGGACACATTCGCTTACTATCTGAATTACCAAGCGTGGGGTCAGCGCGCACATACAAACATGAATATATCACACTGGATAACCGCAGACAACGACTGTCAAAATGCTGGCAGCTAGCGCAGCCGCCGCAGCGGGCGAAGGTTCGTGCGGTCTATCGCTTCAACGGAAACTGAGCGGCGAATGCACAGCGCATACAAAGGTCAGAGCCGTGTGGAGATGAGAGATGGTGCGGGCGACCGCCACAGCCGGGCAAAGTAGAAACTTAGTTGTTGGCAGATTAGAAGCTGCCCCCCCTCCCTCGTTCCCGTGCTGCCTTCCCGCTTTCTCGCTTTCGCGTGGGAGATTGAGTGGCCAGTTCCCCTTGCGCACGGTTGCAAGATGCGCATTTCGTGCCGCAGTACAGCGTCGCCCCGCCTCCCTCCCTCCCATAACCCCACGGCCTTTCGCGCGACGGTCGCGTTTGCTTTCTGCCGTGCGTTCGCCTCCCTCCATCCCGCACCCCCACGGCCTTTCGCGCGACGGTCGCGTTTGCTTTCTGCCGTGAGTTCGCTCTCCGTGATAGCCCGCAGGGGAATGAGGCGCGCGGCAACGATTCTACTGCCCTTGGACTTTATACGGAACCTCACGGTGACGCCGACGGCAGAAATCCAGTTGAAGGGGCCATATAATTGCTATCGCACTAAAAGCAGGTTTACAGAGGAAATGAGAAATAATTCTTGCAAAAGTGTCTGGTGCAGAGAGAAATCTTCGAGCTACGGTTCGCGAAAACCTGACCGGCACATCCACGGCCGCCTGCTCTTCTTCGTCGCTTGACGCGGAAGGCTCGTAACCGTAAGCGGAAATATTTCTTGCCAAGTTGGAATGACCCTCGTCTTCAGACGTGTACTGATCGCTGGTAGAGGCACCAGAAGTCGAATCCATGCTCGCGATGGTGGCGACGGTGTGCTTCGAATGACCACGGTCGGCTTGCTCGCCAGCTGACGAGGGTGTCGTGACGTCACGCCTTCCAACTCCCGCGGGTCGGGCGGCGAGGCGCGTGCTCACATAAATGCCAAACATAAAGCCATCGGCTCAAAAATGAGCTAAGTGACTACTTCTTTTCGGTGTAATCACACACTGAGGATTCATTTTCAGCGTTGTCGTAAAATTTTCAGATTTCGTGTCCGTATCCTTTTAAGTAACGTACACCTTCCAGAAGCGCTTGGATTTAAGGTGGATGGAAGCGTCAACCGGTCAGCAGTCGAGATAAGCAAGGGACACTTAGAGTATTGGTGGAAAAAAAATCAGGGAAGAGATTGGTATGACCTGATTTGATCTCTTACAGTCATAGGTAGCAGTACAAGGTAGACATCGAGTAAAAAAAGCTTAATGAATGTATACAAAAATGCTAGATAAAACATGTATAGCAAACCTGATTAAATCTAGGAGGCTAGTTTATTATTTGTCTCCGCCCCGTTTTAAAGGAGATGCCATTAAATAATAGTAATCATCACCAAGCCGCCAGTGCAGAACGTATCGGCTTGCGTTCATGTACAGCTTCCCGGATTTTTAGCTATAGCGTGCGAGCGTCCATCACGCGCCATATCATCGCCTTTAAGCAGCGATAATCCGCGAGACCGGCAGAAGTACTCTCGAGTGCACTAAGCACTCTCCTGTGCAAGAGTCGTCTAATGCGATGTTCCCTGCAGGACGAAGTACAACCATAATATAGTGTTTTCACGCGATATAGCTGAAATGCGGGAAGTTGTAGGTTGCAAACGGTGGGCCACAGCATTCACGAAAGCAGGCTGGTAACCATTCGGCTAAATGTCCTCCCAGATTGCCTGCACATTAGAATTGAGGTCTTCAGGCTTCGTGCAAATTCGTACCCCTTTCTGCTGAGGAGCGCAGTGCCTTGAAACGGCTTCGTGACAACTATGAGATCAAGGGCAATATCACAGTTCTTCGGGATACGTCCGTCTAGAAATGAAAAATGCTCAATCTGCTTCGAGACCAGGACACTAACGTCCGTCTCACCCGGGACCCCACCTTGAAATTACAGAATGACCTGCAAAAACACCTAGCGACGTGTTCCACTTTGCTTTTCCTGAACACAAGTGCCTCTATTACTCGCTTCTTCGTCACAATGGTGCGCCCCCAGGGATTTATGGCTTACCGAAGATTCAGAACCGGATATGCCTCTGCGGCCTATCGTGGGCTTTACCAGTCCCCCCCCCCCCCCCCTGCTCAAGCTATCCGGCTTTCTGCACAGAATTTTATCCCCTCTCGTCGGAAAAGGCATCACGCAAGTGCGCAACTCCACCGATTTTGTTGAAAAACTTCGGGACCTGGTCCCCCACGACAACGAGGTGATGGTTTCTTTGACTTGTCCATGAGGAGTTCAGTACAAAAACCCGACGCCTTAGCAGGCTACTTCACAAATGCACTGGGTACGTCCCGCTTTTAACTAAACGTGTTCCACGCAAGAAGGCGCAGTGTGTCCAGAAAGAAACGCGAGAGAGGAGCTTGGTTGCTTCATGACGCGTTTCTTGGACTTGGCACACAACATCGTGCCATCGATTTCGGAGGCCATGCGCAAACTTTGCGTCGGTGCCGCTAGATGGCGCCGACTGTTCATAGGCAAGCACGAACGAGGAGTCCCGATGCAGGACATGCCTCATACATAACTCGTATCGACGGTGGCAATACGTGTAGCCATTTTGATTCAATGCTAAACGCGTTACCGTCGACAGCCATCATGAGATGGGCTCTCCCGATTTAGTTTAATGTTCTGCAAGAATTATGGTTTAGTTCAATAATTTGTTCCCACTCATTCTAGCTTCCTGAAATGATATTGGTTAATAACAATCCAGTTGACGTTGAGTCAACTGGATTGTTATTAAGCAGAAAGGAAATAATTTTTTTCAACCTAATCGTATGTCTTCGGAAAATTACTGTTGGCTTCTCAAATATACCGTGAACAATATTTTGCCATTTTTGATCACGCAATTTCATCCATCTTTTCTAAAGCTTGGTTTATTTAGCAGGGTCACCCTATATAACCTGTAGTTTCTCAGGGTTATTATAGTAAAAAAAAACACGAGAGACTCAAAATATAGTTTCTTAATCTAAAATTCGTATTCATAGTTTTTCATAGGTTTCGGTGATACTGTGACTCCGGAAGGTTCTTTTGATAACAGTAAGAACACTTTTAAAGCAAACAACATTATGCAGTCACAGCTTAAGTTTATTGACGTCATAACCAACTATAATGACAACGACATTGCCCAGGTGAATGTACGAAGTTAAATAAAATACTTTGGATTAGCCATCTTTCAATGGGGTCGTGCTCCATAACATCCATTGTTATCTCTTCTCAAGATTTATCACCATAAAATGCACCTTTCGTTGTCGTTAGGGTTCATATATGACCCCACTGAACAATTGAATGCTTCTGCGAAAGGTTTGAAATTTCGTAGTGCCAGGTTGACTCTAAAACAAGAGGAAAACAATCCTGCAATTAGTTCATGTCCACAAACCTTTTCACGTGTGAGGAATCGCCCAAGATGACGCTCAGAGCCTTAGCGTACTAAACAAACACAGTAACTTTTTTTCATAATGAATGAACAGTTCTGCGTATAATTAACTCGGTATTAGAGCAGTACACGGGCTCGGGCTTACACGAAAGCCCGGGCCCGGGCCGGTCCGTGGGCCGGGCCGGGCCGAGTAGAGCAGTTTTTTCACGGGCTCGGGCCGGGCTCGGGCACGGCGTGTGCTTTGTGACCCGGGCCCGGGCCGGGCTCGGGTTTTTGACGTGGGCCCGGGCCGGGCTCGGGCTTTCTGGTGGTGCGCATGTAACGTGCAGCGAGTTATTCTCGGGCGTCTCATCTCTGAATAAACATGTATTTTTCGGTCTCGGGCCGGGTTCGGGCCGGTTTCGAGCCGGGCTCGGGCCGGGCTCGGGCCTAAGGTAGAGGGGTGGCGGGCCGGGCCGGGCGGGTAACGTAGATTATTTCAGGGCCCGGGCCGGGCCCGGTCTCGCCATAAAAGTTTTGATCGGGCTCGGGCGGGCAGCCCAACGTAAAAACGGGCCCGGGCCGGGCCTGGACTGAAAAAATCGCCCCGTGCAGTGCTCTACTCGGTATACGAGGCTAGTGTCGGCTGCGGAATGTTGCTTGATAGTCTCCAATAAGACGCCCCCAAAGCACGGGAATCACATTATTTGCACCGCCAACCCCTTCCCAGCTCTCCCCCACCCCGTGGTTAACGCAGCCGGAAATGGTTAACGCAGCCGGAAATACAGCTGTGGCTTCATACTCAGCAACGTAATGTCGCAGCCACTGATCTAACGCGGCGGATGTTTCCGCAACTATGTAATCAGAGAAGAATAAACTGAAACGATGGGCTAAATTTACTTTTATTTACAAAGTACTGCAGACCCAAGCTAGGGCCCATGCAGAGATGTATCAAAAGTTTTACGGAAGCACTGGTAAAAACATCAAACAGAATTGATCACAGACCATGAAGATAGGAAAAAATTAATATAAACATTACCATGACACATCAATGAGCATCTTATGGCCGTGAAAACAATTATAAACATTGCAACTTTAGGGAAAACTGTCCTGGGGTTCACGAGAAGAACGAAGGGGAAAAAACGCAAGAAGAAAACAAAAGACAAGCGCTTCGCATTATCACGTTAATGCATCGAATGATTCACTGTTCTGAAGCATACATAGCGGCAAAGCGTTCCTGTCTGCAATCGTTCGTGGAAAAAATGTAAACTTGAATGTGTTAGTACGAGTTCTAAATGGTATTATCGATTCAGCGTGACATCAGAGGTTGGATGTACGGAGCAGGGTCTAATGCGAGATGGTTGCTTTTCAAGTGAAAAAAAAAGTTTAGTCTCAGAATTTTTCGACGTAGCTTAATTTCCTGGGTATCATTTTGTTGTATCATAAAGGTTGGGGAGTTAGTCATGCGGTATTTAGAAAAGATAAACCGAATGGAATTACGTTGAATCATTTCTTGAGCATCAATTTTTTTCGTAGTGTGTGGGTCCCAAATAATACATGCGCATTCGAGGGCAGGTCTAATGATTGAATTATAGGCCAACAGCTTGACGGATGGAGGGGCTTGTCGAAGTTTATATCTGAGGAAGCATAACTTACGGAAGGCGGATGCGCACATGTTAGATACGTGGTTATTGCAACTGAGATTATTTGTTATTGTTACGCCAAGGTACTTATATTGTCACCCAGCTAGTACAGGTAGAATAGTTGACCAGCAAGAGATATGCAAAAAACACGTCAGCCTTTAG
The DNA here is from genome assembly GCF_013339745.2 of Dermacentor silvarum. Lineage (NCBI taxonomy): Eukaryota > Metazoa > Arthropoda > Arachnida > Ixodida > Ixodidae > Dermacentor > Dermacentor silvarum. The sequence continues at coordinate 35,514,392 of NC_051155.1, read as the reverse complement.
CTATGGCTGGACCTCGGCGAGCGCGAGCGCAACCACGAACTTCGTCGTTCTCGCCTCAAGGGGCCTGAGTGGCCGGCACAGGGCTCGTCGTGACACGCCTGTACAACTTCCTCGTGCAGCGCCGCCAGGAAAGTTTTTTGGCTGTTCTCGAAATTTTTTTCTTGTACAGGACATTGTTCCGCAGGCAGCACGATGTCAATCCTCGTGAAAGTGGGCGTGGGACAACAACGTCAGCTCCCTCGAGATATCGGATGACTGGAAACAGTTCAGAGTCTGCACGTTGATAGTCAGCCATGCCCACCACGTCGATGACACCAAGAAACGGCAAATCTAACTCCAAGTCGGAGGATGTCAACGGAATAGGAGAATGTGACAAGCAGTAAGCGTCGCTATGCTTATGGCCCGATCTGTAGACAACAGTTATGTCGTATTCGTGGAGGCGGAGGCTCCTACGAGCGAGGCGACCTGACGGGTCTCGTAGATTGTCAAGCCAGCAGAGCGAATGGTGGTCACTGATCGCTCGAAATGGCCGGCCGTATAAGAGAGGTCGGCACTTGATGATGGCCCACACGACTGCTAAACATTCTTTTTCGGTGGTTGAATATTTAGCTTCTGCTTTTGTAAGATTACGGCTGGCGCGCACAATTGCACGTTCTGCGCCGTCTTGCCATTGAACCAGAATGTCCCGGAGTCCTACGTTGCTTGCGTCGTGTGAATTTCAGTCGCCGCGATGTCATCAAAATGCGCCAGCACTAGAGCGGATTGAAGGCGTTTGCGCAATTCGGTGAAGGCCTGCTCTTGGTCTTTCGTCCACGCAAAGGGCACATCTTGTCGCGTCAGTCTCGTGAGAGGTTCAGCAATCCTTGAGAAGCCTTCAACGAAACGATGGTAGTAAGCGCAGAGGCGCAGGAACCGCTGAACAGCCTTCTTGTCTTTAGGGTGAGAAAACTCGGCAACGGTAGCGAGCCTTTCTGGGTCGGTTCGTACTCCTTGGGAGCTGACCACGTGGCCTAAAAACTTGAGTTCGTGGAAGCTAAAGTAAGATTTTTCAGGCTTGAAGGTGAGGTTTGCCTTGCGTATTGCGGTAAGGGCACTTCGTAGCCGGGTGAGATTTTCATCGAACGTGCTGGGAAAGCACAACAACATCGTCTAGGTACACTAGACACGTCTGTCATTTGATTCTGACGAGTACAGTGTCCATCATTCGTTGAAACGTAGCAGGAGCGGAACAGAGACCGAAACGCAGGACTTTAATTTCGTGAGCCCGTTGGAAGTCACGAAGGCGGTTTTTTTTACGGTCACGCTCGTCCGCTTCGATTTGCCAGTACCCTGACTTTAGGTCTAACGAAGTAAAGAACTTAGCATGACGCAGACGGTCCAAGGCGTCATCGATCCGTGGCAGGGGGTAAACGTCGCATTTGGTGACTCGGTTAAGCCGTCTGTAGTCAACGCACAAGCGGAGTGTGTTGTCTTTCTTTTTTACTAGTACGACAGGCGACACCCACAGACTTGTCGATGGCTGGATGACGTCATCATTTAGTATTTCTTGAACTTGACACTTAATCGCCTCTCGCTCCATAGGTGACACGTGGTACGGATGCTGACGAACAGGCCGCGCCGACTCCTCTGTAACTATCCGGTGTTGCGTAATGGAGGTGCGCTGGACTTTAGATTCTGTGGAAAAACAGCCAGAGAATTCTGTCACTAGGTCCAGCAGCTGATACTTCTGTACATCGGCTAAGTCAGCATTAATGTGGACGCGGGTACTCAGGCTGGCGTGAGTTGTTGCACCCGGTGAAGTCACTTGTAACGTGGCGACGTCGGAGGAGTCAGCAGTGTCATTCAGAAAGGCTACAGCTGTACCTTGAGGGACGTGCTGATACTCATGGCTGAAGTTCGTCAAGAAATCTTGCGAACAAGTTCGTCAAGAAATCCTGTATTCGAACAAGGCCCCGGGCGATGCCGATAAGTCTTTCGAGCAACGGCGGGATATATGCCTCGGCAATACCCTCATATTCGTCGAATGCGTCGCAGGTTAGGAGGGTCAATACGCTGCTCCTTGTCGGCACCGTGATGTTCTCGTCGACAATCCTCAAGGCGTTGACATACGTTCCGTCAGTGCTCCTCCCTGCTAAGTTTAGCGCCGTCGAAAGCGTTACCAGCGACTTGTGTAAGTTAATCAAGGCTCCATTAGCCTGCAGAAAGTCCATTCCCAGAATTAGCTTCCTCGAACAGCTTGGGAGGATAAAGAAATCTCTGAGGTAGTTAAACCCACGAATTCTCACTCGCGCTATGCATCTTCCTACCGGGGTTAGCAGATGGCCTCCTGCAGTGCGAATCTGCGACCCAGTCCACTCGGCAGAAACTTTCTTCAGCTTGCAGGCAAGGTGCATGCTCATAACTGAGGTGTCCGCTCCTGTGTCGATTAACGCCATTAATTTGTTCGTCGTCTACGGTGACGAGAATGTTCGACGTTACAACCTTTCTTACGGTGTTTGGCTGCGTCTGTACGTCTGCGTCGTTCTGTTTTCGTCGTAGAGGAGGATCTTGCGCACAGTCGACGTCAGCGGCCTCACCTCCGGAGGTCGCTGAACTCAGTTTAACCGACCAGCGTGGCTAGGCGAGCGGCGTCTGAGAGCGCCGCGAGAGAAGGCTTGGCTTGGTGATGGTGACCTGTAACGAGCAGGAGACGACGAACGTGGCTCGTGCCATCGTTGATCACCATTGCGACGATTCGTGACGAAACTCTCTATTTCCGGCGGCCACTCACCAGGTCGTGGACGAGGTGCATTCGGCGACCATCCACGCAGCCCCACATGACGATAAGGACGCTTTCTGTAGATGTGCCCGGCTTCGCCACAATGTTAACAAAAGGGCTTGTAGTGTGAGGAGCGCCAAACGTCGCTCTTCCGATTTCTTGCTTCGGAGATGTGCGATGGGCTGCGAGGCCTGAAGCGTACGTCCAATTGCTGAGTGCGGTGTACCATGCTATACACACTTGAGGGTGGTGGATGGCGTACTGCTTCAGCGTAGCTCATTTCAGCACGCGCTCCCTGCTGTGGTGCGTCGTACTGTCCAGGAACATGTCGGAGCTTCGCGCGCACCGTTTCCGCAATGGAAAGTTGTCCCACAGAGGCAGGGGTCGTCTGCATCTTCTGCAGTTCCTCCTTGATGACAGCCCTGATGTGTTCTCACAAGGCGCCGATGTCGTTGCCGAGGGTAACAGCAGAGAGCTCCCTTGAAATCACGGCGTCGCGCTTGTATTTCCTGGCCCGCTGTTGAAGGGCCTTTTCCATGGTAGTGGCTTCGTCGTGGAACTCTGCAAGTGTCGTCGGCGGATTTCGAATGAGGCCAGCAAATATTTCCTCTTTGACGCCGCGAAGTATGTGGTGAACCTTCTCTGCTTCAGTCATAAACGGGTCCGCACGTCTGAAGAGCCGATTCATGTCTTGTACGTACGCCGTCACTTGCTCATTCGGGCTTTGAATTCTCGCCTCCATTGCTAACTCCGCCCTCTCCTTCCTGTCCGCCCTGGCGAAGGCAATGAGGAACTGCCGACGAAATTCTTCCTATGGCGTCAGTGTCGTCTCGTGGTTCTCAAACTATGTTATCGCGGAATCTTCAAGAGCGAAGTACACGTAGCGTAGCTTACACTCATGGGTCCAGTCGTTGAGGTTGCCGACCCGGTCAAAATGGTCAAGCCAGTCGTCGGCGCCCTCTGAAGCACTCTTGTCGAACGGATTCGGCGTCCGGGTCTGATTGACGACCACGTGCGATGCTGCAGTAGCGACAGGAGGTGGTTGGTTCGTCATTCTACTTCGTTCGGGTAGCAGACCGTGCTGTGGCTGGAGTCCCTGGAGACGTCGGGTGGTACGTACCTGCACAGGGGTAAGCTCGGCCGAACTGCTCGCCGGGCTAAGATCTGGGGCACGCTACGGAGAACTTAACATCGACCGTACCCAGCACTTCCACCAGAAAACTTCCACCAGAAACTTCCAGCAGAGCACTTCCACCAGAAAGAAGTCGCTGACTTCTTTGAGTAGGTGAGGTGTTAGCGTATATGGAAACGAGAAGTAATTTTTCGTTCTGGTTACATTCATGTACACTGTTTTTTCGGAGTTTAGCTTCATACCCCATTGGTTGCACCATTGATAAACGTTATTCGTGCAATTATTTAGAAGCACCTGATCGTCTACGCTATAAGTTTCCTTAAACATAACACAATCGCTAGCGAATAGCCTTATTATAAACATTCAAACTTTAGGGAAAACAGTCCTTGGATTCCCGACACGATATCAAGAAAAATAAGCAAGAAGAAAGCAAAAGAAAAGCTTATTGTTAACAATAACCCTATCGAGTAAACTAAACAATTCTGAAACCTAATCGAACAAATAAAAACGAAGGTTAAAGAAAGTACAATAAGAAACCTCATAGCAAGAAACAATTCCCACATTATGAAAACTATGGATAGTACACTAGCTAAGTAACTTTGTTCTTGCTTGTAGCAAAACTCAATGCTACTGGGATCCAGTGGCATGCCGGATTATAGGACCAGTGCCGCGATGTATGCTGGAACGCTTGACTGGCGCAGCAAATTCGGAGTTGCTGGGAACTGCTCAGGAATGCAGCTTTAGAGCGAAAGAACACGGATTGCTTAACTTCTGTTTATAACTTTTGCTTTTAATTAAAGGCAGCGAGACCCCCAATTTAAGGACAATAAGAAAATGAAAAACGGTAGGCTACCATAATCTTTGGCTTAGACCTCTCTTAGTGGCACTCGCATGTCGGCGTTGGTGTTCTGTGCATTGGAGTGCGGTATGCAGTAATTTATAATTATTTCTGGTTATGCCGGACACCTCAGTAACTCAACTTGTAACTAAACGTATGCTCTGATATCATATAGATAATGAAACCCATGAAGATTGTACTGTAGTATTTTTTTATTATTTTCTAATTTATTTCGAATTTCGTCCAGAGTCGTTTCAGGAGGTGAACGGGAAGTGCTGCGCAACAAACAAGAGTGTCACTCGATGCTCATGCCACTAAAAACTATAAAACAAACCACTAGCCTTGCCATAATTTCAACTTCTCGGGTACTGATTGCAAAGCCAGTACCTATACCTCTACGCCACGCCAAAAAGTAACATGTGGAAAGACGGACCCCGTTTGTGTTGGTGTTCAGATGCCGCTTTCTCCCTGAAAACAAAACATGCGCTTTTAGATTGGTACTTTACCATCGAAAAGGATTCTCAAACAGACCGCTGACCCGGGAAGCTGTACGGGCTGTTGCTGCCAATTTTGAAAGCCGTTTCTGGTTCTTCGCGTCCAGGAAATTCAACATCGTCTTAAGGCTCTCTTCCGGACACGCATAGTGGCTGCACGGCCGCCATTACCTGTCATATTGACTCTGATTGGTTGTCGAGAGGTCACGTTTTTTTTGTGCTGGGAAGCCGAAGTTTTGCAAAATGCAATTTTGCGTTTTCACGAAGATGGCCAAACGTGACGTGGAGCGGCAAATGTTGTCGATGAACAATAACTTTCAATAAAGTCCTAATTGAAATACTTTTTTCTGGTCCTTGGCATCCTTGTTGCGACTTTAGCGCTTTAAAAACAAAATGAAAAGAAGCATGCAACGCATCTGCAATTTCGCGAACATGTGGTGGGCATCCAGGATAGCTTGCTATCCGCGGAAGGCATATCCCGTGAGGGGCATCTCAGGAAGGGGTCTGTGATAATTTATTGCACGCGGGAGTGGCAAACATAAACATAAGAAGACAGCGTGCCGTGCGGTGGCGAAGAGGACACCGACTCTTGGCCAATACCTATGAGTGGGTATGTACGGTCGTCATCATCATCATCATCATCGACACGGATTGGTGAGCGTCGACAGTGGCGCCACGAAAAGCGTGGCTCGAGAGAGCGTGGCCCGTGGCGTGAGCAGTGCGCGAGGTTCGGCGTTCGATGGCGGAGCTTCCTCGCTGGGCGTCCGGCCCCGCAATACTCCAATTGCTAGTAGATACAGCGTTCGACCACTGGCGCCGCGCTGCGCCGCTCGCCCGTACCTCGTTTCTAGGTGGTTTCTTGCGCCGAGGGCGCTCGAACGCAATCATATGGTTCGCATGAATGCAAACCTTGGAAGCGTGGCTCTATGGCTGAGTGGAAGTGACGAGTGATGTGCTAATGTTGCTTTGCATGCATAGCGTATGGAAGACCAGGATGGATGTTAGGCATGCTCATATACAAACTCACTCAGCAAGACACTATTTTGTTGAGAGTGATCTACACCCGAGATTGTTCAGAGCCCAATGTGAACCCCCAGAATGGCTACCTATATTGGATCAATTGGCTTCTGTGAAACATTTTTAAGCCATATACACCGGCCGAGTTGTAGCTGGTGTATTTAGAATATGTACATGTGTATCTGATAATTTTTGTTTGTGTTTGTGAAATGGCAACAAATAAGAAAAAGGCTCTATGGCTGAGTGGTTACGGCGCTCGCTTCGGGATCATGCGTACGCTTTCGAATCCAGCCCTGGCTAGAGTGTTTTTTTGCCAATATCACGCTTTTCCTTTTTTTCCCCTCTCTGTTTGCTAGCGCGGTCGCTTGAACCCCGGTGCCACGGCGGCAGCCGTGGTGCGGGGCGCCGACGCGAAGCGGCGGTCGTTGGGGTGTTGCGGAGCGCAGCGTAGCAACACCCCAAATAAAAAAATACTGCTCCAGTCAGGTAGACTGCTCCCTGCCTGATAGCGAGATTATATTTGGATCATCAAAACAGTGATGCGTTTATAATACCACCGATCCCAACAGCAGGCTAGTCACCACCAGCCCAGCGTTTTCTCCGTCAACGCCTCCTCCGTTCCAACGGCGGCGGCTAGAAACATGGTACGCGCGATCGGCGCAGCGTGGCGCCAGCGGTCGAGCGCTGTATCTACTAGCAATTGGAAATACGCGTCCGGCACATAGGAGCTATCGCCGCCCGCGTCCCTACGTCTGCACCCCAATCAAAGCTGTCACCAGCTGAGAGGCCATCTCGTCTAGTTCTTCCACTGGGCAACTGGTCCAGGAGGGCTGGCAGTCCTGAGCCTGGCTGATCAAGCATTCGGCTGAGCGGTCACAGGGTTACCTCGTCCAGTTCTTCCGCTGAGCAACTGGTCCAGGAGGGCTGGCGGTTCTGAGCCTGGCTGATGGAGCGTTCGGGTGAGCGGCCACAGGGCTACCTAGCCAGCTGTGGACGTGACCCGGTGAGCTGCCGCAGTGTGCTCTGGGGCGCAACCTCCGCCATCGGGTAACCGGGCACGCGGAGGCTCCGGTACATCGACTGTGGCGCAGGGCCACCTGAGCTCAACGAGGTGATCCGACCCTGTAGTTGGACCCTGCTGTCCGACCCTGTTGTCCGACATTGCTGTCCGACACTGCTGTCCGACACCGGTTCCCCGACGTCTCCGACATGGCGACACCTGCTTTTACATGAACTGTAGGCCGACTACATTTGACTAACCTATATTAGCTGCATATCTTCTTGAACATATTTGGGGGAACTGTTGTGTATGTGCTGCTTTAATGTATTACGTGTGTCTAAATACAAGTCTGATGTGTATTTGTGCTTCTGCGTGCTACTTCTACCTCTTTCTGGAGTGATCCTGCACCCAATAACATCAAAGGGTCATTTGTAAACGTCGATTTGACCTCGCGTGACAAGATACTGGGCCACCATTGCTGATATTTTCCGCCTAAGTTTACAGTGCGATGAGCTGGGCATATTATCCTAACGTGCTGCCATAAGAAATGGCGGCCTAGAAGCACGCGTATCGCCGCATTTGCCTCGTGCTTTGGAATGTGAAATGTTTTGTTCATAATGGGGTGCTGTAGCATTTGCGTCGCTCTCGCGTGGTGTTGGCAACTGTGTTTTGAGACATCATTAAAAATATGCATGCATTTGAAATAATGTTGGTAGCAGATTACAAATATGCACTTTTCACAGATGAGTTCGTATTGCAATCAAGATTGGTGACTTTTCAGATCATTAAAGATTATGACAACGGCGGCTTTTTAATTTATGAAAAAAAAACATGGGCTGCTTGCACTAGTGGTGCAAGGCTGAAGTAAACAGCGAAACTGGTGATCGATCTAGCTTCTTCCGGGTTTTACTATATCCTTGGCGTTTTAGCAGCAGCGGCTTCGGCGCGATACTCCGGTTTAGCATGCACTCGCCGCAGTCGTTCTCGGCTGACGGCACAACGAGCTTCCAGCTGAGCCGCTTCTTTTAGGGGAGTCTTGTACTTCTTCGGCCGTCCCATGTAGCATTTACTCAGTGCGAATTCTGCGAGAGTTGGGTGTGTCGCCGTCGCGGCGACGTGATGCTTATAATCAGTGTGACGTAATGGCCAAGCTTCACAAAGTGTTGTCATGACTAAGAAAAGCAAGAATTGCGGCGCTAAGTAAAGACATGGCTGGGCGAAGCTGGGTAAGTTATTGCTAAGCGACCGCATTGACGGAGCGGGTCTGCTGGAATGCGGTGTCGGCATTGCAACGCCGTGGAACGCGGTGGACCGCGGTGTGTGCATTGGAACGCGGTGTCGGTGTGGCAAGCGGCGCTATGCAACGCGCAGTGACGCCATCGCTGGCGCGGTGACGGAGGAGCGTTGCCGGAGCTAGAAGTGAGGCGCAGCTTCGACTCTGCGCCGTCTCTTGGCTAGGGTTTCCTCGGCTCTCTGTGCAGGATCAGCTCGATGCCGGCTATTGTATGCTTGTTAAGCCAAGCGACGTGACTCCCGGAAAGCGACCTATTCCTCGGGAGTGTTGTGCTTCCTCGGTCTCCCCATGGCTGCTACTACCGCCCGACCGCTATACTGCCCGAACCCCGCCTTGACACCTGCTACACGGAACGTTTCTGGAAAGCGGAGCAGGCGCGTTGCGCGTAGTGTCAAGGCGCGGAGTCTTGCGAAGCTATCGTACAGCTGGTATGGGTTGCTAAGGTCGGCGAGGTTTTGCGGCTCGCGGCATAGATTACGGCCGGCATAAACAGCTCTGCTGTTAAAAGAAGTGTGCGCAAGGCAGCGCCTTCAAGTTTCCTCACGTGAAGTTTCTATACAGGAAAGGACCACCATCCTTTGATCAAACGCCGCTTCTCTCTCTCCTGTATCTCCGATTGGACGATGATAGCACGCGCTTTCACTTCGTTATATTTTTCTCCGCCTCACCGCCATGTTGAAAGTCACGCTGTGCAGCCGCCATCGCCGGCGGCGGCGCCGGCGCGCGCCCGGGCTGAAAGCTTTAACGTGGACTTTCTAGGGAAGCCACTGGATAACGAAGACGCCAAAAGCGACGATCTCGAGGACATCACCGCAACCAAGAGTGTGGCCGAACAGCCTCCCGTAATCGCTGAGCAGCCTTCAACCACCTTCGCAGGCCCCAGCAGAGATGCTTCGTCCAACCAAACAGGAGTCACAGGAAGTGAGACTGGCCACTTGAGGCAACCCCTTCCACGTCCAACCCTGTTGCACAAAATACACCACGTGGTATGTGCTTTTCAATACGTGCATGTGCCCTTCATGCCATGAAGTACTGTCGTTTTAATTTCCATCTAAAATTAAAATGATGTGTACGGTTCTATTTTCTTGTTCACAATTTTTGACACTCATTTGCCTCCCAGCTGTGGCACTGCATTCTACTTTTTTTCTGAACGTTTTTTTTTTCGTCACAGCTAGAAGGCGCAGTGAGAAGGATGCAAATTACGAATTTCTTGAACAAATTGTCGGCAGCTTGCACTAGTGGTGCAAGGATGGAGTAAATAGTGGAGCTGGTGATCAACCTAGCTTCTTCCAGGTTTTACTAGGCTTGGCTAAGTTTTGCTAGGAAATGCCAAGTTCTGCTAGGTACGGTATTCCTAATCCGCTCGCCGCCGACGCGCAGATTCTCGCTTGGCCACGCGACGTGCTTCAAGATGAGCGGCTTCGTCTTCAGGGTGTCCGGATATTCTTTAGTCGTCCCAAGCCAAGGGTACATGTACTCCCCACAGAGTCAACGAGAGTTGTGCCGCCGTCCACAGAGGACGTAGATAGAAGCGGGAGAGGATATAGGCGACGTCAACGCCGTATCGGTAAAGCCGGGTCACAATGCCATATGACGTGCACTGAGGGCGCCACAATGCCTTCTGAAGCTCTCTGGGGGACGCAACAATAGCCTGCGGACGCCGTAATTGTGCGTGATCCCTCGCAAGACCATTGCAGGAGCCGCCACGCTTGTCCCTGCACTTCCGCACAACAGCAACGCCAGTTCACGGAGGAGGTAGGGATAACGTTAGAGTGGTAGTTGAGAGAGGAGGCAGCGAGTGGGTACAACCGTGCCCCGTACCGATGTAGTCAGGAAACGGGTGAATTATCTAACCCCACTGTACGCGTGGCAGTTCACCTTAGATGACACGGGAGAAAAAAAATGCGTCGTCAGAAAGCATTGCTAATTTGGGCTCTGTTCAGTAAAGGAATGAGTCAATGAATGACACAAGTGGTGCAAGCAAGGCAACATTTTACATCATGTCACGACTGTCGTATGCCATCAACATCACCGTCAATGAACGCAAACAGAAAAAAAACTCTGCTTGCATCAATTCCACCAGTCCGTGGGATCTGCGTATGTTTTGTCTATACACAACAATGCCAAAGTAACTCGCGTGGCTAGTAAGGTTCTAAAAAAAATAAGTGATATTGGTTATATCATGTTTTCACAACATGCGGTTTCGGCAAATGATCCCCTCTAATAAATTTTAAGGACATTTCACGTAAAATGTCCCCGACCATATATGCAGACAGAAATTTCAGGCCTTATTATAAATAATTAGCTACTTAAAACTGCCATTACCAATTTTAGTAAGGCAAAGTATAATTTTTAGTTGATGAAAATTTCCCTACATATGCAGCAGCATGAAATTTCTGCTTTAGAAGTATAATGTTTTACTTTTTAAGGAAGTACTGGTGTATCTGATGGGCGAATGTTTGCGAGGAATTCTTTAATGCCATGATCGACTACGAGAAAGTTACGCTCTAAAAAGTTTACACCCTATGGGTTGTATCTTGCCCCCAAATAATAATCGCCACCTGTATTGTCCGCATTTCCTTTCTTTAACCTTGCGAGCCCTGTACATCCTATAGTCACGAAAGGCTTGAGCGTTATCAGCATTAGAAAGCATTCTCGGCAGGAAAGAAGCAAGGGCTAAGTTTTCAAGAACGGAAACGCAAGCAAGCCAGATGACCATTATCTTTTGTGGCCAAGATACGACCCAAAGGGTTAAACTTTTTTTAACAGTGTACGCTTGTATACCTGGCAGTGTCTCGGGCATAGAGGACTCAACACGGATATGATGTAAATGTACATTTACGTAGACTATTTTAAATAAATAGCCGTTAGGCTTATGTGCAATGCTACGCGCGGGAGGATGTTACTAGAGCCAAGTAGAAGGCATATATTCTGGAGAGACAGCCTGATTTACACAATGATGGTTAGCAACCTGAAACATATAAAACAGTAGTCCTAATTGCACGAGTGTGTTAGCCGGGAAAATATTGCAGCATCACGCTTTTTCTTATTAGAGTGCATTATTGACATTGCGATACCAGCTCCTCTTACCTCTGTGTTTCCGTGCTGTGTTTATCTTGATCAATTTGACGGAGGATTCCATCATTACTTACATTGCGACAAAAAGTCTGTTTGAAAAACCAAGAACTAAATCACTTGCAGGTTAACACGTAAATGACCCTTTGTAGTCAGTAAACTTGCAGTCTGCACCATGACCTCAAAATCAACCTACCATTGCCCATGAAACGAAGAACAGCTGCGTCCCCGAAAAGTCGACGCCTGCTAGACGCGTATCTACATCATCACATTCGTCTTTAAGTATTTTGGAGTAAGCCTGAAAGAGGTTATCGTTGAGATTATCACTTCGACTAGAGGTTGAAACAGAGCAGGCTTGTCGTGCAAAAAGACACTACAGCACCAAATAAGAAAACGCGCAGAGCTTGGACGCTGTGACTTTTACTCACTGCGCACACAGAAAGTTTTATCCATGTGACGTGCCGTTGTAGCAGTCGGTTGTCAATGGATTCTGGGGCAGCATAAGCTACATGCGAACACGGTGAAGCAAAGAAAGGGACTGCATTTTAAATGCGTAAGCATTTCGATGCCTACTCAACTGGAATACCCGTCCATCCATCACTAAGAGAAATAGCTATAACAAAATACATGTATAAAAAACAGAATAAATATGAAATTACCTTATGCGAAATTTGAGCGCATCTGTACACGTGTTTTTATTTCACCATGTCTTGACTTGCACGGACAATCTCCCGTGCAGCATCTCTCCTAAGAATTTTGAGAATGACAGCCCATAAACAAATGTCATGAAACAAAACACCGACAGCGCATGTCTTTATGTTAAGTCTTCTCGGACTGAAATATTAAAAGTGCGAAACAAAATTTATGTTCGTCATACACTCTTGTCATACTGTGCCAATTTTGGTACCTACCAAGTACATCACACTCGATGACCGCACACAACCGCTGTCAAACGCTGGCTTCGCTTACCCCCATTTTCTCGACAGGAGAAGGGCTGGTGAATTTTTTTTCACCAATGCTCTAATTGTCTTTTACGTATCTCGACTAGAGCACTGCACGAACTTACCCAAAAGCCCGAGCCCGGCCCGACCCGTGGTCCGGGCTGGGCCGGGTAGAGCAGTTTTTTATTGCGATAGCAATTATATGGACACTCCAAAGCGAATTTCTGCCGTTGGCGTCGTCGTCGCCGTGAGGTTCCGTATGACGTCAACGGCGATGAAATCGTCGCCGCGTTCCGGACGCTGTATGTGCGACTGAAAGAGCACGAGGGACGCGCGCTTTCACGGGGAGCGAACGCACGTCGGAGAGCAAACGCGCGTTCGGCGCTGTGCTCTCTGAGAGGCTGCAGAATTAGGCGTCTCTTTTCTCATTTACAATCAGCATATATAGAGAGCAAACGCGCCTTCTTTTGTCGCGCGAAAGGTTGTGGGGGGACGGAAGGGAGGGAGGGGAGGTGACGTCTAGTTGTAGTGCCAAATGCTTATTTATATAAAAACGTTGCGAGGCGAGAAGGTGGGTAATATTTCCGACGCTGCTCGACGAGTGTCCCATTCTGATCGCGCCGAAAACCTCCGAGCCGCCCCCAGAGGCACCTGCAACAGTCACCAACGCCGCGCGCGTTGGGTGCGAACGCGGGCAAAACGCCGACGGCGTCGACAGCAGTTCTGCGCGTTGGTGGTGCTGCTGCATGTCCAAATGTATAGAGCTGATACACTACTATCCTTACTCCGTATAGCTCTCTACTACTTTACTATCGCAATTGATGCTTCGCCTTTTGGGTGAAACTGCGACCAATTTTTTTCACGGACTCGGGCCGGGCTCGGGCACGGCATGTGCTCTTCGACCCGGGCCTGGGCCGGGCTCGGTTTTTTGACGCGGGCCCGGGACGGGCTCGGACTTTCTGGTGGCGTGCATGTAACGTGCCGCGAGTTATCCTCGCACGTCTCGACTCTGAAAAATATGTGTGAAAAATTCGGCCCGTGCAGTGCTCCAATCTCGACCACCTGACCAGATAACCGTGCCATCTTCATTGAATCCCAACGCTTCTGGAAGGTGGACATTCCATACGGGTCACGGTGGGTGAATATCTTCGCGTTCCATTACGATGTGCCGATTCATTTCCGGGCTTTTTAAGCGAAGCTTTATGGGCTCAGAAGTGTCGGCTGTGGTGTCACGCTGAAAAGTGGGCCGATCCTGGTGGTAGTGCTGAAAGGGTCCAAGCTCAATGGCACATACCCGGGACAAAAAGAAAGAGAGAGAGATAAAGCAAGAAGGAGAGAGAAAGGAAGAAAGAGAGAAAGAAACAAAATCATCAGGAAGGTCACATATACACAGGACAAGCTTCGCTTACCCCCATTTTCTGTTGGTCCTCACTGCTAAGCGTACCCAGTCACAGAGCTTGAATACTTCTATTTATTTATTTATTAACGTTGCCTCACAGGCTCCAGCATCGGAGAATTGTGTGAGGGGGGGGGGGATTACACAGATAGGGGTAATGTCGGGAGCATGAGTAATATGACTATGCAAAAACAATGCTTATTGACTGTTAGTACCAATCACTGAAAGTAAACACAACATTATACAATACTTAATAATGTATTAGTATTTAGAAAAAATGGCCGTTACTTTGGCCCTAAAGCTAGTTGGATCACGGATGTCCACGATGTGCTCAGGAAGACCATTCCAGTGAATGATAGCCTGCGGCAAAGCCGATGCATTAAATGCAACGGTTCTATCAGAAATGCGTTGGAAGCTTAGAGGGTTGTTTAAACGACGTAAAGTGCGGTAAAGTTGTGCAAGAGCTGATACACTACTGAATTTGAATGATTGACGCTATAGACTATCTTTTGGAATAGACAGATTAGGGCAATTATTCTCCTTGATTGCAATGTAGAAAGTGAGAGCGATGATTTAATGCTTGTTATGCTTGAGTGACGGTTGTAGTTCCTGGAAATGAAACGTGCGGCACGATTTTGAACCAATTCGAGGGAAGTAATTAAATAAGCCTGATGAGGTGACCAAATGGGTGATGCGTACACGAGTTGCGGATGAACAAATGTTTGATAGGCGAGCTTACGCGTAGTGGCAGGAGTTCCATGGAGATTACGTTTTAGATATCCTAATATGCGCGATGCTTTGGCTGTTACTTTCTATATGTGGGTGGACCAGTAGAGTTTACTCGTGAAATGAACGCCTACGTATTTATATGAAAGCGTACGGGACACTAAGGTATTATTCAGTAAGTAATTGGAAGAAGAAATTGATTTTTTTCCGGCTGAATGTCATGAGCTTGCATTTTTCGGTGTTAAGTGACATTTGCCATGATGTGCACCAAGCGGTTATGTGATAGAGGTCACTTTGAAGTGCTAGGTGATCTGAAGATGAACGAATTTTGCGATAAATAAGGCAGTCATCTGCGAACAAACGAATGGTTGATGTAATGTTAGAGGGCAAGTCATTAATGTAAATGAGGAACAGCAACGGGCCCAGGACGCTACCTTGAGGTACACCAGATAGTACCTCGCTAAATTGAGATGAGGGATCGTTAACTGCGAATTGTTTGCGAGATGACAGGAAGTTTCTTATCCATGAGGTTGTTGATGAGTCTAGGTTAAGGGAAGTGATTTTAGCTATTAAGCGTGAATGCGCGACACGGTCAAATGCTTTTGAGAAGTCTAAGAATATGCAGTCTGTATGAAAGTTCTCATCCATATTGTGTAGCAGTTCGTTAGTAAATTCTAGGAGTTAAGTGTCACACGAGAGGCCTTTCCTGTACCCATGCTGGTTAGTAAAAAAAAAATTAGCACTGTCGAGAGGCTACGCAACGCCTGATACGATTATGTGTTCGAGGATCTTGCATGAAACTGATGTCAATGAAATGGGGCGATAATTACGCGCGTTTTTTTATCACCTGATTTGAAAATGGGGATAATCTTGCCAATTTTGCAGTCATTTGGAATTTCTCCAGTTGTTAGGGACTGACAAAAGATGTAAAAGAGAATATTGCTTGAATGTATGACAGTGTTTTTGAGTATTTATGTATTAATATCATCAACACCGGCGTAAGTTGATATCTTGAGACTGTTTATCAATGATGCAATGCCGGCGACACTAATTTCTATGGGGCTGATGTATTGGTAGTCTACATCAGCTAATGGTAGAACATTGGAATGGTCTTCCTGCGTGAACACTGAAGCAAAATAGTTATTGAATACAGTAGGACATTCTTCTTGATTAATTGGAGCACCAGTGTCATTTAACAAGGAAATGAGAGCCGGAGTGTTAGCGGGTGATATCGTTTTCCCGAATTTTTTGGGGTTGTGCGTCATAAGCGATTGAAGGTCGTGGGTATAATATTTAAACTTGGCTTTACGGATGGCACTGCAATATTCTTTATCGGCGATTGTATGTTTCTGCCATGAAGCCGGTGTGCCCAGGCGCTCAGCTGCTTTGAAAAGTCGCTTTTTCTTGTTTTTTAGTCCACGCAGCATCCGATTAAACCATGGTTTAGACGCGTTCATGCGAAAGGAACGTAATGGTATATGAGAGTGGATTAATTCCAGTAAACTATGTTTGAACAAAAGCCAGTTGTCATTGACCGAATGCTGAAAAAACGTCGGAAGGTATGTGTCACAAAAACTTTGCAAGCCTAGATTAATAGCATTGTAGTCAGCACGGTTATAATCAAAAATACGTTTAGGTGTTAGCGCACGTGTGCATGAAGAAATGGAAATCATGAAATTCAGCAGCATATGATCACTAAATCCCTCAGAACAAGAAATAGCGCTAAAACTGTCAGGGAATGATGTGAGGACGAGGTCAAGCGTGTTGTTGCCTCGGGTAGGCTGATTAACTAGTTGGACCAATGAGAAATCGAGAGTTAATTGAATAAAATTAGTGCCGTCACGCGCTCGTGAGCTTAAGCTAGGCCAATAAATTTCGGGATAATTGAAGTCGCCAAGTAGGCAAATACTTGAGTTCGGAAATTTAACTTTCATTTCAGCGAGGTTATCATGCAAATCGGAGACGAAAGATTGGGGACTGTCTGGTGGTCTGTGACAGACTCCTAAAATATGTTCAGTAGATGGCGAAGTGATGCAAACCCACAAAATATCTAATTGGCTGGGAAAGGACGTTATAACGGTAAAGGACGTTATATGCTGTTTGACTGCAATCAGCACCCCACCTCCCCTTTTGTCGTTCCTATCAATTCGGTAGATAGTGAAGTTATTGAAATCTGGCAGGACTTCATCGTTCCTAATCTCTTGGTGCAGCCACGTCTCGGTTAGTACTAAAATGTCACATTCACAGTGGTCCAGATATGAACAAAGTTCGATGTGTTTAGGAAGGATGCTGTGTATGTTAGTGAAGCATAAAGATAGCTGGCAGTGTTTAGTGTTATTACGATAAGGCAAACATTTGTTTTTGATGACACGTGTCTCCGAGCTACACCTTTCCTGTGCTGAAACTTGTGTTACGACGTCGTTAGCGGCGTCGTATACGTAAACGCTGTCATTTATTCTTAGCTTGTCAGCATTAAGCTTGAACGGAACCTTCTTTGGTTTAGCAAATTCCAGCAACTTCTTCCTAGCCAGTCGCGTCGGCAATGAAAAATCTTCGCGCACCGCAAAGTTGGTTCCTTTGAGCTTGGGACTGTTTCCAATTATCTGTTGCTTATCTTTAAAGAACGGGAATTTCACCATCACTGTCCTGCATTTTCCCGAGTAGTATTTACCAATGCGATGTGCCCGTTCTATTTTGGATGAATCAATCGTTATGCTCAAATTATCCTTGCACAGGTCAATGACTTTGGTTTCAGCACTTGACCACGTCTCAGAAATATCATCGGGAATGCCGAAAAACAGCAAGTTACTGCGTCGAAGCCGGTTTTCTGCATCATTACAACGCGATTCAATTGTGAGTTGATGAGAGATGACGCTGGAAACAGCCACAGGAGAAACAGCTGACGACGTAGCGGGGTTATTTTTTAAGTCTGAAACGTCGACTTCAACGGCGCGGAGCCTAGAAGACAATTGTTTCAGTTCAATAGCTACTGACACTTGCCACAGCTTCAACTCTCTCAAATCCCTTCGAATTCCATCTTGACTGGATTCGATCCTTTGTATAGTTTCCAGCACCGTAGTCAGTACGTCATTAGGATTGGGTCCGGGGTTACTTCCCATGTCTCCGGAATGAATTAGCAGTAGGCTTCTCAAACAACGTCGTGCAATTCCTTGACATATTTCTACGCCAAATAACCACTCTCTGGGGAACGACAGCAAGAACAGGCATCGATTATTGCTTTTTAGGCAAGTGCAATAATCAAGGTAACTGACCTGGAACAGTACGAAAGGTAAGCGCTCCATTGCCGATGCGGCGTCGTGCCCCAGAGGGGCGTTCCCGGGCAGCAGTGTATATTCCGTATGGCCGGCGCTGATAGTAGTATCAGTGGTGGTGAATGACCGTGGTTGCCAGCCGAATAACTGGTTATCATCGGATGGTCCTGTAGGTGGGGCTGTTTCGTCAAATCCACGGGTTGTTCCGCGTTTTGTAGAGGGCAGGTGAAGACCGCGTCCGATGCCGACGAAGGTAGCGATGAGCCAAGGAACAGGGCAGCCTGGAACAGTACGAGAGGTAAGCGCTGCATTGCCGATGCGGCGTCGTGCCCCAGATGTGCGTTCACGGGCAGCAGTTTATATTCCGTATGGCCGGCGCTGATAGTAGTATCAGTGGTGGTGAATGACCGTGGTTGCCAGCCGAATAACTGGTTATCATCGGATGGTCCTGTAGGTGGGGCTGTTTCGTCAAATCCACGGGTTGTTCCGCGTTTTGTAGAGGGCAGGTGAAGACCGCGTCCGATGCCGACGAAGGTAGCGATGAGCCAAGGAACAGGGCAGCCTGGAACAGTACGAAAGGTAAGCGCTCCATTGCCGATGCGGCGTCGTGCCCCAGATGTGCGTTCACGGGCAGCAGTGTATATTCCGTATGGCCGGCGCTGATAGTAGTATCAGTGGTGGTGAATGACCGTGGTTGCCAGCCGAAGAACTGGTTATCATCCGGATGGTCCTGTAGGTGGGGCTGTTGCGTCCAATCCACTAAAGTCCCTATATAAGAAAAGTACCGCCATCCTTTGATAAATGCCGCTTCTCTCTCTCCTGTATCTCCGATTGGACGATGATAGCGCGCGCTTTTCACTTCTTTATATTTTCTTTTTTCCGCCTCCGAGCCATGTTCAAAGTCCTCTGCGCAGCCGCAGTCGCGGGCGGCGCGCGCCCGGCCTCAAAGCTTCAACGTGGACTTTCTAGGTGCGCCACCGTCGACTTAGCTTTCGCAAGCAAAAAGTAAAGAAAAAAAGCAAGCGCTTTAGGAGAGGAGGCAGCGGAGAAAAGAGTAGATGGCGGTACTTTTCTTATATAGGGACTTTACAATCCACGGCTTGGTCCGCGTTTTGTAGAGGGCAGGTGAAGACCGCGTCGGATGCCGACGAAGGTAGCGATGAGCCAAGGAACAGGGCAGCCTGTAACAGTACGAAAGGTAAGCGCTCAATTGCCGATGCGGCGTCGTGCTCCAGAGGGGCGTTCACGGGCAGCAGTGTATATTCCGTATGGCCGGCGCTGATAGTAGTATCGGTGGTGGTGAATGACCGTGGTTGCCAGCCGAAGAAGTGGTTATCATCCGGATGGTCCTGTAGGTGGGGCTGTGTCGTCCAATCCACGGGCTGGTCCGCGTTTTGTAGAGGGCAGGTGAAGACCGCGTCCGATGCCGACGAAGGTAGCGATGAGCCAAGGAACAGGGCAGCCTGGAACAGTATTAAAGGTAAGCGCTCCATTACCGATGCGGCGTCGTGCCCCCACTTCTTCTAAGCCCTTCTAAGCACTTCTAAGCACACTTCGTTTAAGCATGCAGTGAATAGCATACTTCTTCCTAGACGGGCAGCGCGAGGGAATCGAGCAACGTTTACAGGAGGCCATTGAATACGTGGAAAACTATCTTGTGGGCACAGGACTCACCCGCTCGGTCGAAAAATCCGAACTGCTTCTATATAGACCGGTCAGAAAGGGGTGCGAATCCAAAGGCTCATACAAACCCCAGACTCATGCACGCCGTGTATCCAGACATTTACACTGCAAACAGATGCACATCATGTGACGAGGTTCCCACGCTGAGTGAGATATTGTGTCAACTTAACAAACAATTTGGACAGTGCCGATCACTCCGTCTCTTCTACCGCCAGCTTACGCTCGCGATGGAAGACCACACTGCTCAGCTCGAACCTGAGAGCACAACTCTGGGCCGCACGCCGAGCCGAGGAAGCCACTTCGAGACAAGGTCTTGGAACCGCGTCCGCGGTGGGTGCCCAGACCCACTAAGAGGACGCCGGACTCGAATCTGATTGATTTGGAAATAAACTGTACCTTCTTCTTTGCCTTCTCGCATCCTCGGCTGCATGGAAATGAGGAAGAAAACACTTCTTGCGGACGAAATAGATTCCGATTGCGCCACATACGTATGCACATGGTGCCTCTGAAACCATGTTGCGTTCAAGGCGTCCGTCGTAGTCCCTAATAGTCAGCAACTCTGCTTAGCTAAAGGCTCGGTATAAGTTGTGAGCGCCGGTGCTTCCGTGTGTGTGTGTTCGTGTGTCGACTCTTTTGCACTCACACAAAGCTTCGCCGTATATAGATTCCAACTCGTGGGATCTGCTGCATTTCATTTAAAGGCAGTCGTCCCGACTCTCTACCAAAGCTAAAACTATACCGACGCTGAACACAGCAGTGAAACGGAAGACAACTCATTCAGGTCGCTTAGAAGTATTTCCTCGTCACACTTTCCCACATGCACAAATGAATGTCAACACTGACACTTTTAGCCTGAGCACCAAAGCACGATACAGACGCCTAGTTCGCAGAATGTGGCTGCTCAAGTGCCGGGCTTAGATAACGTTTCAATTTCTCAACATCATTAATTGGTATACGGGAGATGGTTTGTTCACTATTTTGTGAGGTTGTCATTAACCAAGAAACAAATTGGGACAAGAAGAAAAGCAGAAACACGAGGAGGCTGTGGAAAAGATAAAGAAAAAGAAGTTAGAAATTGTAAGTGTCCGACTGAAAAGAACGGAAGGAATAAAAGAAGAGGTGAGAAGCAGAAGAGAGGAGTCCAACTACGGTCTGGGACGACGGGGGCAGAAGGATCTGGAGGCACAACTCTCAGACTCTCAACTCTCAGAAGCTCAAGACGAGTGGATCACGGGGACGGCGGCAACCCAATGAAAGCTGTTCAGCTGCCGCGGCTACGACCCGCGAGCCGAGCGGGCGCCCCACAAGAGACCGCAGCTACAAGCTGACGGCAGCGTTTCCCGGACTCCCTCCGGCTACTATCCACAGGCTTACGGGGACGGTCGGGCGATCCAGGAGCCTCGGTCAGCCCACTGCCATGACCATCTGGCCAGGTCAACCGTGGAACGAACGTCGGACACAGCGACATCGGATCCTCGACACATCGGCGGGCCTATCGATGTGTCGTTGGAAGCAGGGACGACTAGGCGATGCGGCAACGCCGCTGGACTCGATGTAAATGTGTTGAGCTTTTTTTAAAACATTGTGTGAGAGGAGTGTAGATGTATTGTTCAATTAACTCGCTTTCTGTATAGTTTGCTTTTTGTTATGGTTTGCTATTTCGTTCGTAGTGCTGTGTTCGTTATTGATATATGCATTTACCTTTTATGCTCATGTATCACAAAGGCTTGCAAGACTACCCCAGACGTGGTAGTCTTGAAGATCAACATTTGTCCTCTTTCAAACACAATGTCCTCGTGGTGTTTGTCGAAGTACAAACGCTGCTTTTCCTGTGGCAGCTAAATGTACGTGGCTACGAGCTTTCTTGCTTTTTGCAGCCGTGTGCGCCCTATCGCGTAGTAATTTAATTATTTTTTCACTTCTTTATGTTTGCGGTGTCTATAAACCACGTCTAGTCGCAGCACTAGGTATCTGCCATAGAAGACGAAGAAATGTGGTTTGGCGAACTGTGTCTTGTGGCCCGGTGTTGTACCAGAATACATCACATAAGAGTACATCGGCCCACTTTGCTTCCCCGGCGGTAACCATGGCAATTATTTCCTTGAGTGTCGTATTCGCCCTTTCGCAACAGCAGTTTGTTGTGGTGGCAGCATGTTTGATGCCCCGATGTTTCAGGTAAGCTTTGGCAGAGCACGCCATCATTTTAGTTCCCCCATCAGTTATCGTGGCGGGGAAACCGGGCTTCAGGATGATCGTTCTCTCGGTTAACTTCTCAACTGTCGTAGCCTCTGTATTCCACAGCGGTATTGCCTCAACCAAGTTGGTCAGGTAATCAATGGCTTCGATGTTATATTTGTGTCCTCTCAATGCATTGAAGGGCCTTATTTCCATCCCAACTGTATAAAAAGGGCTGTGGACACTTGTTGGTTGGAGTAAACTGTAATACCCCGATATCATCCTCTGACACACGTACCGTCTGATGTTCTTATTGAGGTTTCGCTAGTACTACGCCAGCAAGTCAAATGTCATATGGTGTTTTTTGCCACCATTATGCATGAATTATTTTTTTCAAGCTCGTCATATGGTCACAGTTGGCTACGGATGCCACCCTGCTACTTTATGTATACATAGCGTCCCAGGTGGTGAAGTGTAGACGCAGGGTCCATGGACAGGGTTTTTTTATATTTTTCATTCCTGACTAAAATACACATTTGGCATATTTAGTCTTACATAAGTATAGGTAATTCACAGCGACATTGTTCACAACGGACGGCTGCAGGATGGCGCTGTACCGCGCAGTGCAGCCTTTCTTTGCGTTACCGTTGCGTCGCATGCTAACGCTAACGGTAAGCATTTCCCGCTATACTAAAGCTTCCTATAATCAGATCGTGGTTTTGGCACGTAAAACCTAACTTAATACGTAAACCTTAAACGTAAACATAACTTAAACGTAAATCGAACTTAACGTATAACTTAATTTTAATTTTATTTACCTAGAGGTTGCTAATCGTAGTTGTTACGGGAAAAGAAAAAGGCACTCCTAGGCGCTCAGAAACTACGCCGGTTTCTGGCGAGGGGGAGAAAACTTGCCTCGCGCCATGACGCAGACGATGCTTCAAGCAATGACAGTGCAGTGTGCTGCCGGCCGAAGTACGGGCGGTGAGGTGCAACTCGGATGTGGCGGGGGCTGCCGTGGAAACGCTAGAGTAATTGGATGTGACGGACGTTGGCGCCGAAGATTAAAAGGGTGGTTGATTTGAAACGATAGCTGTGCACTATGACGTAGCCAAACTCGGCGTGTTTTAACGTTGGATCATGAACGCTATTACAGAGAAGGTTTACTCCAAACATTGATATGTCAGTAGAGGCGCGGTGGGGTTTAAAGCGACAGCCCTGTGGCGGCCCATACGCAAAATAATTGACTGTCTCTCAAGTATCCTTACGTGATTTCAATGCGAAAGCATTATGACTTCTCTTTGTTATTAATAAAGACTTATTCATTACAATAAAGACTTATTTATTACAACCTGTTTGCGATCCTTTCTTCGCTTTCTCTTCTCTGCGTTCATTAATCACCAGACCGCGACCATTTAGAATTCATCGCCAAGTAGCTACGAGTTAATATTGTGATCCACTTTGATCCACCTTAATCCAATTTATTCCATTGTAATCTACTTTACTTCACCTTAATTCATTTTAAGCCACATTAAGTCACCTTCTCTAACTTGTTCTAACATTAATTCACTTCACTGTAATTCACCTTTTTCTCACTTTAATTCACAATAACTACCCATAATTGCTTATATTTAACGTTGTCATATCGTTCACTATCTTCTGTATTACTACTGGTTGCATTCAGCTGCTGATGACGTCATATTGATTTTTGGTACCACTCGTTGCGGACGACGCCGGCTTTTCTGCTTCATGGCACATGGAATGCTTCCGCATCAATAACTGCTGTAGACGACAATGGTCCGTCTGCAGGGCGCAGAGTGAACAGCTGTTGCGCTTTCATTGCGATTTGCGCAGCCCCGGTGTGCGGCGTCCCGTGATGCTCAGAGTGCTGCAGATAGTTCTTGCGCGGCGACAAGGGTGAGCATGTATAGACGGTTTCATGCTCGTGATTACAGCAGTGAGCGTGCCGCCCCCAAGAAACTTCCGGTCACGTGCCTTATCAGTCTGCTGTGTCTTAACGCATGGTTGCTTCTTTGCCAATTACATTCAGCAGCTACGTCAGTGGGCAAAACCGGAAGCAGTGCAGGGTTTATGTTTGTAATCAGTGAAAAGGTTCAAGACGAGGGAAACAGTGTGCACTGCTTCAGTGCACGCGATTAGAGTGAGACCACTGCTCCGGCCTGAGCGGCCAGAGCCGCTATTCTGGACATTCCGCCATTTTCTTCGAGGCATGACGTAGGCGCGACGCTTACAAAATGGCGCTGATGGCCCCGTTTTGCTTTCGTAACGATACGCAAATTTGACGTTTCGCCTAAGAAACTGTAATGTAGGCATTGAACCTAGCATTCTTGATAAAGGAAAACAATTTTCCTCTCCAGTAAAAATAAAGCCGCTAGCTCAAAGCGTCTGATTATTCCATCAAAATCGTTTCTCGCTTCCGTCGTCTGCATGCGCGCAGGCTGTCGTCTGCTTCATTAGCTAGGATGCGTGTCCTCGGGAAACGGAATGAGTCATCGTATATTGGCGCCCACACGCTTGCTTTCTACCTTGAGACAACATACGCGACCTGCCAGTGATGATCAGCGCATGCTCTAGGCCGCGTTATCGCTATCTCGTGATCCGCAAGTGACTCAGCCAGACTCGTCTGGCTGAGAAGCGGCCGAATATCATCGATAGCGTTGCGCGCGCCACAGGTATCCGCTTGGGCAACGCAAGCGCCGGCACTGCCATCTCTTGTGCACTTCGCTGCTTACTCGCACCGCGAGAGGAAACTTCAAGACGCCGCCTTGCGTACATTTATTTGTATAAATTAAAAGATCGCCATTGTCATAGCCTTTGATGACGCGAAAAGACATGAATATTGATTACAATACAAACGCAATGGCGAAAAGTGCAAAAAGTCGCAAGAAGTTTGCTAGTTTCAACCAAGATTATTTCAAATAAACGTGTTTTAAATAAAAATGATGGTTCAAAACACAAATGCCAACACCACCCGAGAGCGATGCAAATGCTATGAGCACGCTTTGTGAACAAAAGTTTTGCATGGCCCCAAATGACAGGGAAAATGCGGCGATACGCACACCTCTCGACCGCCGTTGCATATGGCCGCTCATTACCATAATTCGCGCGGCTCGTCGCACCACAAATTATGGCGGAAAATCTCTGCAATGGCGGCCCAGCGCAACGTCACGCAACGTCAAATTGACGTTTGCGAAACAGCCCTTCCTGTGACGCTCCTGGCGGGATATTCCTTCAGCCAATTAACAAGCTGACATGCCGGCAATCTTGGAACGCCACCACATATTCGCGAAGTTGCAGATGCACTGCACGGGCTTCTGCATGCTACCGTCCACTTTCTTTTGAAAGCGCTAAAGTCGCAATAGAGGTGGCAAGGACCACAAAAAAGTATTAGTCGATAAAAGTTGCAGCTCCACGTCACGTTTCATCATTCTGACGAAAACGCAAAATTGCATTTAGCAAAACTTCCTTTTCCCGGCACAAATTTCAAAACACGTGACCTCTGGACAGCCAATGAGACAGCCAAGATGGCGGATAATGGCGGCCGTGCAGCCGCCATGCGTGTCCAGAATAGAGCCCCAGAACTGCTTATTGACCCCGTGGTGGGAACCCGCCTTTGCCGATACGGATGGCACAAGAGCTGAAGCAAGTGATATACCGAAGTTGTTTCCGCCAGGTTGGCTTCTCTGGGCATAGTAGAACGACTTATATCACTTGTCACGGCGTGACGACGCTCGGCCAACGGCAGTGCGGGTGGTGCGAGGAAAAGGTCCTGTGTATACAGGGACACTATACCTCACCAGTTCACGGAATCCGAAGCCCAGAGTCTGCTCAAGTTCACCTAAGAGATTTGATATTAGAGATGTGGTTTATGGTTAATTGAACAAAACAATAGTAATCACGATAAGTAAGCCAGAGAATGTCGATTCCACTGTCAATGTGCAACAAATCGACAGATTTAACACATGAAAACTTTTGTATAATCGCAAGGAAACATTCGCATCACTTATGCTAAAACACAGTGTTGAATCTCATGTAAAGCTTTAATTGTTGTTGTACTTCCTCTATAATAATTATTAATTAATAATAATGTAATAGTAGTAGTAGTAGTAGTAATTATTATCGTTGTCATCTTCGTTTTTAGACGATCGTGGAAATCGTCAGTAATTTTTGCTCAGCGAAAACGACAGACAAGAGTTGACATGGATGAAGTAGAAGAAACGAAACGAACACAAGTTTGAAATGGAGACACTGGAGCACCTAAATCAATAAATAGCTATGATTACTTCTCTTTTTGGTTGTCGGCTACTATGGCGCCGTGGCTTCTTTTCAGATGACTGGCGGAAAAGCAATGCAGTTCTGGGAATGCAACGCTTTAGCGTTACAAATTTTTATGCTACCTCAATTTTCAGAAATGGCACACGAAATAAGAGGGTGGCAGCACAGGTTGTAGAAGTCACATAGATATAACGCTCAGAGAGCGTGCCAACGACTGCTTACTCCTACCGTTAAGAGTATCAAATGCGTTTTATAAACTCGGAATTTGGATTCGCCGTCACATTTGGCTCGGAGATCATGGAATTTATTGCTTTGCATCCGGTTTCCGAAAACGCAAGGATCTCTTGTCTTGGTTGCAGGACTTGCACATATATTTAAGCAAGAATGAAAAATGGCACAAATGCGTAGAACTACTGCAATTTGGTGCGAAATGATTGCGGATGTGTGGCGCTGTTTCGTACCTTCAGAAATTATTTACTTTGCCGAATAGGTAGCTCGCAGCAAACGAAACGAATGTGTTGGATATCTTTACATAAACAGATCAAAGCACAATGGTGATGAGACTTGGTGGTATATCTGAAATATTAGGTGAGCTTCGCTTGGCTGTTTTGCATCCTTACGGTTTCTCGCCTTAACATAGGTGTCTATTCTACTCATGGAAGCAGGGCTAAGTACAGAGCGATGAAAAGTGTGTGGCGGATGATTGAATAACTATTTTTTGGGGATTTCACATACGTAGCCTAAACTCTCAGGCCATAAGCTAAGGTAAAGTTAGCCATACCACTTCAACAGTTTATGCTGTAATTGCCAGTGCATACTGCTTGTATTGTAATGGCTTAGAATGCATGTTGCTCAAAAAATAAAAATTGGGAAAGTGCCGTTGCGACATGGGCAGCAACATTAGCCACATTCCTATTAAGTACCTAATCATGCTGTGGATTTCCCAGGCCGTGAGATGGCTAAAAAGAACTCAGACACCACGAGAAAAAATTGCTTCACTTTTTCGCTCAGCTTAAAATATCGCTAGTTTTCGGTGACTGATTTTAACGACCAGAATCTGAACAGGGAGCAATGGGGGATGCCGTAGTGATGGATACGAAATAATCTTGATCTAGGGTTTCCTAAGGTTCATTAGAACGTAAAGATACACGTGCCAGTAGTTTGGCGTCAAAAAAGTGACCGTAATAGCTAGCTTTCAAACCCACGACCTCATGCAAAGCAGCTGACCATTATAGCCACTGAGGCAAGGCAATGAGTTTCCCGAGTTTTAACTCCGTCGTGTACATATCGGTCTGTATTCGTTTTCATAACGGTTTCACCAATCCTAAGCTAAGAGGCAAGCGCGCGGCATAACGTGCCGCATGCATAATCAAATAAATGACTTCGGACTCTTCCTTGAATGCGAGCTTGCGAAAAGAACGAAACTATTCCAGGTTGTTGAAACTAAAGCGCCTTACTTTAAGCCCTGCAGTGAAGCTGGTCTTTGAACATTGAACAGTTACAGATTATTTTCTGCATTTACTCCCGTCACTTACCAAGCCTTCAGAAAAGGTGTTCGTCTGAAATGTACCGAATTTTCTTTTCGAAGTCACTAATTTACTTTGTTTACAGGAATCTCCCTGAGAAAACTGACGTCAATCCGATCATTTGTTGACGTGATTTTAGTGTTTGCGGCGTCGGCCATTTTTGTCACGGCGCGGTTTCCCCAAGGTCACCGCCAATGTCACCGCCAATTTAGCCACCTAAGGCTTTCGCCTTAGAAAAACAAATTTCTGTGGCAGTGAACATAACGTGACCAGGCACCTGCACGCAAATGCGCGAATGGACTTGTAAACTGAAGGCAACCGAGATTAAGGCCGTCAATTGTGCGACTGCGTATCTTGCAACACGCGCCCATCACCACCATTTAGCAAGCTTACATTATTCTTTGAGAATCGGCTTTCGAGAACTGCAGCAGCAAAAGGGCATTTTTGCTTTTATAAGACGCCCGGTGAAGCCGCGCGACCATTCGATTGGACAAAACGTTGGACGACGATAAGATAGAAGGAAGGCGGATGGGCGGAAGCCGCTTTTTCGTGATTCTGCACCCGCTTTTTCGAAGCGGGGTGAGACTCTAAACGCCTATCAATAGCAGCAAAACTGCTGATTCACAGTCAACTAGTTGGCCTCTCGTCTTATACGCGCGGTGGTTATCAGATCAGCCATTCCTGACTCGCGCTCGGCCATGCCCGACGGTGAAAGCTGTTGGCGTGGGCCTGTTTTTTTTCTTCGTTTATTATTACGTGCATTCTGTTTTCGTCCAGTACACTTCAAGCGTCCTCGCGCGAATGTCGAATCTTAAAGGTCCGTACACCACGTGTTGTACATCTGTGAACTAAAGGCGATGTCCGGAATTGCTGGGGTTTGAAAAGTCCAAACGGGGGGGTCATGCTTCCTTGCAGTGTGCTATGCTATATGCAATTACCATGCTTTTGAAATTGACGTTCAATGATGCTAAAGTAGTTCACTTATAATGCAATATCGGAGTAGCTTAGTACTGATCGCATAAAATATTGTCGAGTATTATTTCTGTAGAACAAGAATAACAATAGTTGGAAGTATAATTAGAATTTTGACACCAAGCCGATCTGTTAAAATCTGCACAAAAATAACGTGGGGTCATGGAATCTACACCAATAAACAGGAAAAATAAACGGGTTGTGATATTAAACTTCTTGCGACAGGCTCAAAGAGGAATCGTAAAGTTCTAAAATACACTGTATGGTCAACACGAAACATGCACGAAAGGGCTGTATTCTCGCTTCAAGGTACGATGCAGTGTCTCTCCCAAATTGCTGTGGGACTACGCACCAGGATAACTCTTCTTGCTCCAATAGAATTAGTGGTAGGACCTTGTAGACAGCAGACCTGGCAAATTAAATGCACCGACATTTCAAGACAGTCCTGTCTTGAAACGAACGTTCATTTTATTTATACATATATTTATTTATTTAGTTAGTTAGCTATTACATACTGCCAGTCCTAATTGTATTCCAGGATGTCAATAGAGAACGACAATGAAAAACAATTTCAGATAAAGAAAATGTCAATACGCAGTTACAGATTTTACAAATATTATTTGGGCTTGAGGGAGCAATATTCATATGGTAAAACATTACGAAGAGACATACAGCAAATAACGATCGCATTCTCACCAGAAAATCACACAGGATTTTAACTGGGGGTTTAATAAGTGATTTTAGAGTAATGTTCAATATTTATTCAAGTGGGTAATCTGGTTTACATTCGGGTAATCTATTCCATTCCCTAGTTGCCTGCGGGAAAAGATAATGTTTGAAGCAGTTTGTTTTGAAATAGTATTCTTGTATGGTTAGGTGATGTTTGTCGCGTGATCGTCCAGTTTCAGACTCGGATAGGAGCCTTGAACTGTCGATCTTAAGCTGTTTATGAAGAAGTTGGAACAGCATTTCTTGGCGTGCGAATTTAACGCGATTACACAATGTTAAGAGTACAGATCTTTCAATGAATTCTCAGTGTGACTGGAATAAACCATATTTGGTTGTAGACAAACCTTACGGCTTTCCTTTGTGCACCTTCCAGTTTTATAAGTTAAAGTATTTGTGGCCGGGAACCAAACTAAGTTCGCATATTCAAGTATGGGTCGAATAAAGGTACTGTAAGCTAATAGCATTGTTTTAGGTGGTGCACATTGGAGTCGCCTTTTAAGGAAGAATAATATCTTTAAGGCGGACAACGTTTACGTGTGCCTCCCCTCTAAAGTCATTTTAAATCACTTATCCAAGGTACTTGTGCTGTTTGGCTGTAGTTCGTTGCATGTCACCAAAGGTACATGAAAAGTTTCATATGTTATGTTTACGCGTTATTCTTAGCAAGGCTGATTTTCTTACATTTAAGGTCATCTGCATTTCGTTAATTAAAAGTTAATTACCTTATAAATGATGCGATCATCGGCGAAAAGCTTTATGTTAGTTTTGATGGGTGAGGGTAGATGGTTGGTAAAAATTGGGATTAAGATAGGAGCCAGGACGCTACCCTGCGGTACCACTGATGTAACTGCAGTTACCTTGAATTTCTGCTGATTTATTTTTACAAACTGTGTTCGGTTGGTTAGGTACGCGCTAATCCAATATGTAATTTATCCGTTACCTACTGTCACCAGCTATTTTTATTAGTATTTGATGTGATACCCGGTCAAATGCTTTAGAAAAGTCAAGCGAGATAAGGTCGATTTGTTTTTGTTGGTCGATGGCCAAAGCGATATCGTGTAATTATTTGGTTAATTGTGTAACTGTGAAAACGATATAGGCGTTTCGCTAACTCACGAGCTACCTTTCTTTGATAGAAAACGGTGCCATCATTTCCCTGGATTTCGTATTTTTACTTCTGGCCAGAAATCGTGTGTCAGAAAAGCATGGCCTACAGGAGCGCGAGGGGCAGTTTCTAATTTGACAGACAGGGCAAAAATATTGTTGGGTTGGAAAGAGGAAACCACGTAAGTAGTGGAACAAGGAAATAAGGCAAGCTGTAGACGAGCGTAAGCAGGCGTCAAGGGATCATCAAAAAGCCAAAAGTTGCACATACACAAAGACAATCTGCTTTTTAAATAGAACAAATACCGAGAAAGGAAAAGGGCAGCGAGTGAGCTCGTTCAAGAGGAAATAAATGCATAAGTGAGCCATGGGTGCATAACATTTGCGAAAGAGACAGAGGCACACCAGAAAGATACTACAACCATGTAAGAACACTCGGGGTTCCAACTAAGAATTCGCAAACGACTACAAGGGATACAGAGGGTAACATCTTCGAAGTCGACGATGCGTTGCGCTACATCAGCGACGTTATTATGGATAACTACGGCATGAAGGAAAGCGTAGCTCAGATTCAAACAAATGGAGCAAGAGCAAAGAAGTCTGAGAAGACAATATTTACCATAAAACAATTTTAAGAAAGAAAGCAGAACAAAGTGTCCCTAATACACGGCCACCGGACCCGATGAAATTCGAATACAGCTAATCCAAAAACTGGTTCTAGAGAGCAAGGTACTGCTTACTAATTCCATATAGCAAGTCATTAGAACGAAGAAAATTCTGGTTTAATGGCGTGAAACCAATTCATGAACCTTGTCTTCAAAGGTGACAAGGATAAGACGAGCTCGTACAGGCAACTCCAAGGAAGCTATAAAATTGGAACTGTCGAAGGGGGTGGAGAAAATTAAATACTGGGAAAACTACATGATGAGTTTAGATCAGGCGACGCTTAAAGGGTTATATGTACTGATTGAAATTTCAGCAGCTCAGAATAGGCACTTATGGATAGCATTTCTAGATATTACGCGAGCCTAGACATCGTAGCCACGCAATTGTTATGACCGCAGTTTAAACGGTACATGCACTAGCTTCATGCTGCGGCCGCAGCTGATAATGGCAGCCAGTGCGGAAACAAGGCGATAATTGACCGCGGAAGTGGAGTCGACGATGATGACCCAAGGGCCAATAAATTGAAAGAAGAATTTCTCACACTAACCGCGGGTGCTGGCTGGGGCTTTCCTCACCGGGGCGGAGTGAAACAGCGCAGACTCGTTCTTCACATTGGCCGTCCCTGCTGGCCTGGGCTTAGTATTGGCACAAGCTAGCTCTCTAGAGTAGGCCACTGAGGCAGGAAACTGGTGTGGAAGAGAGGTGGTCGTAGGCACTAGAGTGTTAAGAAGGGTGGTGCCGAAAATGGAGGAGGAGCACGGCCATAAATGAAGAAGAATGATTTTTAAGCAGTGGCGCGTTGATTCGCATTACTATAAGCGAAGGTGACGAAGGGAAGAGTGATATCCCAGTTAGTGTATTCCGGGCAGATGTACCAAACCTCATCTGCGAGAGACTTCAATGGAAACGTTCAGTACCGGCACTTGTTGTATCTCTCATACTGACAGCAAGCAGCGCGAAAGAAAAACGGGGCTTATGGTTCAGGTTGCTTGATAGAGGTTGCTTATGATTGTGTTGATACCAATTATACAAGAGTTTTGCAATCGCGTACTATTTATTCAAAAATTAACCTCGACAGAGTATACGTATATACAGTTGCCAAACAATATTTCAGTGTAATTTTTCGGACCCACTCGATTATTTCCACATACTGGTAGCAGCGCCACAAACAAATCGGCAGGTGGAATATTTGCTGCCGTTACATTAACTTTTTACGAAGAAATAAAGTTAACATTTCTGCTTTTTTGAAGCGTGTTATTTTTGCAGTAGATTTAGAACAATATGTCTTTTCACCGAATAGGGACTGCACAACGTCCGCTAACTCTTTCTGGCAAGCACTGTACGTCTTGCGTAGAAAATAGTTTTACATTTTCACCATGTTTTGGTATTCGGTGACATTGGCAGTGCAATATGTAAAATTAAAATATTTGCAGCTTTGTTAAATGCTCTGAAATCTTGCATGATGTTATTGCTAGTAAAACTGAGCGGATGGTTCTTATGCTTGTTTTGTGCTGATGTCTTATTTTAGCTGTTATCCAGTCATCCGCTGATGTTTTCTGAGCGACTGACCTTTTAAATATGTTACATTCATAACGCCTCCCCCCACAGAACGCTTTAAGAATTCATTCCGCAAATAATCTGCCACTGGAGACTTCTCAATGACAAGCGTTGAAAATAAATTCAGAATACCTTGTTCAGAAAGAAAATGTACAAAAACCATCGACACTGATTGTCCCTGTGAGCGAATGGTTTAGCGCTACAGGAAAGCTCTTCTATTTATGAAAACAATGGGCGCTTGACGGCATATTTGTTGCTCCAAATACATTTACGTAGTTTTTACCGCGACAGCGTTAAGGGCTCCGTGTCACAGAAAATCCGGTGTCTTCGTCGGCGTCGTTGCCCGTGAGCGAAAATTTCCGCATATAGTTAGGTATATGTATATGCCAGGCCTTGCTATATGGCATGCGGTATATGTGGGTTATATTGCCACACAATTCTATCGCTAAAGTTGATCGCACCTTATCTTACATTCTTGACCAAGTTCTTCCTCGGAATGACAGCCCACAAACAAACGTCATGAAACAAAACACAGACAGCGCATGCCTTTTATGTTAAATCTTCTCAGACTGAAATAATATAAGTGCGCAACAATAACAGAAACATGAAAATGATCACATTTATTTTTGGCCCGGCAGTGCATGTCCTTAGGCATCGGCCCACGCAAGAGGCGGCGTTTCTGCCAGAAAGCTCGCCTTCGCGCATTGCATTCGCCGCCAGGTTTTACAGGGGAACATTACGGTTACATAAGCTGCAGTGGCCGGGAAGCGCGCGAAGCAATCATGGATCTTCGAATGCTATCGCGTTCCACCCTAAAAGACGAAGCTTAAGCGTTCCATTGCGTAATTCCGTAGAGAACAAACCGATTAACCAGCTCATCCCTAGCGCTAGTGAAGGGCGGACAGTGCGTGTGTCTCAACAGACCTGTGACAGTTGGCGCTCGACAACGAACGCGCCCCCGACCGCCCGCGCATTTCCTGTAAGCGCAGTTGTTCCACCCTGAGACCGCTAACAACTGACCGTAAACTGCCTGCCACAAGAACGGGCTAAAAGACCCAAATGAGCTATTCGGTTTCCCAGCTATTTCAGGGAGATCATCATCATCATCATCATCAGCCTATATTTATGTCCACTGCAGGACGAAGGCCTCTCCCTGCGATCTCCAATTACCCCTGTCTTGCGCTAGCGTATTCCAACTTGCGCCTGCGAATTTCCTAACCTCATCATCCCACCTGACTTTCTGCCGTCCTCGACTGCGCTTCCCTTCTCTTGGTATCCATTCTGTAACCCTAATGGTCCACCGGTTATCCATCCTACGTATTACATGGCCTGCCCAGCTCCATTTCTTCCGCTTAATGTCAACTAGAATATCGTCTACCCCCGTTTGTTCTCTGATCCACACCGCTCTCTTCCTGTCTCTTAACGTTACTCCTAAGATTTTTCGTTCCATTGCTCTTTGTGCGGTCCTTAACTTGTTCTCGAGCTTCTTTGTTAACCTCCAAGTTTCTGCCCCGTATGTTAGCACCGGTAGAATGCAATGATTGTACACTTTTCTTTTCAACGACAGTGGTAAGCTCCCAGTCAGGATTTGGCAATGCCTGCCGTATGCACTCCAACCCAATTTTATTCTTCGGAGTCATGAGGGAGGTAGTGGCCGAATACTGCACCAGGGAGGCCAATTCCTGTTCTGGTGAGGGAGTGACTTTGATGAAGCTTAGTGGGCCTGCCTAGTTTGGTTGCACCTGAACTAGTATAGCCCCACTAGCTCTCGGCAATATGTACTTTTTTTTCTTTGCCGGTGTCAGGCACCACTCCATGCCTGAAAATGTAGTGGACTGGAGCAGGATTCGAACTTACGACCTTCAGATTTGAAGTCGGGTGTTCTACCTCTACTCCACTCCACCACTGCTTACACTAATATTAATACACATTAATATACACATTAGTATACACATTAATATACACTATCAGGGAGATAGTGTATATTAATCTAAAAAGGCGGTATGCCGCTGTTATTAGTCATAAATGCATTTCTGAAATCGTTATTGAAGGCCGTACGCACAATTATTTCATCTCGCACACATATGCCCACTATGAGGAATGTCACAGGAAACAGCACTCGAGATAGTAACCTTCCAGAATTTCTCAGTAGAGGGCGTAATAAAGTCTGCCAGTCCTACATTATAGTATCAGTCTTTATTTCTGGTAATTTTTGTATAAGTATTCCAGACATTTCTGTTAAGGTATTGGTTTCCGCTGTAATGTCTGTCGGGTAATCCACTGGGTTTCAACGCTCGGTTTTTGTTAGAAATTTTGGGAACGAATCGCTCTTCACAGTCAGGAACAATGGTGATGAAGTAAACCCAATTTTTCTTTAAACTGCGAGCATAGCTTCTAAAGTCAGCTTAATTGCAATTTAGTATGCGTATAGTGCACTCATCCTGGGCAGGCGGAAAATTCAGATATAAACAACATGAAATTAACCTTGTTACATTTGTTTCTTGATGCACTGTTTCGGCGTCAGGACAATGGTTTTACTGTCCGAAATAGCAGTCGCTACTGGCCATAAAACTTGGTGTCTAATAACGACACTTACATGCAACAGATAGGCAACAGACCTTAGTTCTATTCCAACAGCCTCAGGCATAACAATATTGCTAATGTAATACCTGGTGAAGTGCTGCCGTACAGTTCACCACGTTATTTCAATCGTCGGATGTAAACACCAAACGAGATGCCCCTAAATGCACTACAGGCTTCTTAAAGCGTACAAATTGTGAGAAATTGCACCCTAAGGTTGTTTTCTAGAGTCTGTAACCCCGCCTCCCCCATTAAACCCTACACTTTATAAATTGGTTTTTGAGAGAACTAAGGCACCCATTTGAAGTGGTGACATTTTAGAATGGCCCCCTTTCACCCAATAATTGTTTTGTCGAAATGTGTACAGCGTTTTTTTAACCACGATATCCTTTATTCTACCACTATGCTAGTGTTTTGCACGATTTTTAACAAATAAAGTGAAGAAAAAAAGGCTGACCCAGCATTCCCGATTGAATTGGAACAGCGGTGCCACAGAATACCAATCAGAAGTGTAACCTCCCATTGATACGGACAGACGCTATTGCAGAGAATCATAACGCCTTTAAAGAGGGCAGTGTCACTAGCTGCTATGAAAGATTGACGCCATTCTCTCCAGTTTACCTGTAAACCAGGACTGAGGTGAAAAAAATTACCAGCCCTTCCCCTGTCGAGAAAATGGGGTTAAGCGAAGCTTGTCGTGGGTGTATCTGACCTTCATGCGGATTTTCTTTCTTTTTCTCTCTTTGTATGTTTATCACTCTCTCTATCTATCCTTCTTTCTTTCTCTATTTCTTTTCTCTCTCTCTTTCTTTCTCTTGCTCTCTTTATTTCTCTGACCATCGTGGTGACTTTCTTTCGCTCTCTCTTTCTTTCTCTGTCTATCTCTTTATCTATCTTTCATTCTCTCTCTCTATTTCTTTCTTTCCCTCTCTTTCTTTCTCTCTATCTCTCCATCTCTTTATTTCTTTCTTTCTCTATTTCTCTGTAATTTTTTCTCTTTCTTCCTTTCTCTATCTTCCTATCTCTCTCTTTCTCTCTTTCTTTTTTATTCCTAGTATGTGCCATTGAGCTTGGACCTTTTCCGCGCTATCGCCAGGATCGGCCCACTTTTCAGCGAAACACAGCCGCCGCCACCACCACCGCCGACACTTGTGAGCCTATAAAGCTTCGCTTAAAAATTTGGGTAAGCTAGGAGTAAGATTTCAAAGGCCGAATCGGGGAGAGGAGGACAGAATAGTTTGGCTCCCAAATTTACCATCCCGGCGAGCCTCCTCGACAATAGATGCTGTAGTAGCAGCTTGTTCGGCATGTATCTGCGAATGTTTGCTCCAACCGATGCTACATGAAACAATGCAGGGTTTACTGCTCATAATATTGCGCCACCACCTATTCTACACCATAAGAACATGCGCCTGAAGAACTATGGCTGGCTAAATCACTATGCTGAATTATTTTAAACGAAGCCAGTGTTAAAATGCGAAGTTTAGGAGCGGAACGGATAAAAACGCTAACTCTAAGGCTAACGCAAATACACTTTGGCGCCATCTGTAGGCGGATACAGCAGACATGAGCAAACCCTCTCGTTAAGCCTACTCTGCCGCTAATCGAGAGCCTATATAGAAAACAATGGCCATTTGTCACCTCTACGGCGCTGTCGAAGCATCATCACACAAACCTAAAGAAAACACGAGCATTAGTCGGGAACGAATGAGCTGAACAGTGCAGCCGATGACTCGATAAATCCGAAGTGGACGGCTCTCGCTTCGACAGGCGCCGGCGTCTTGCCCTACGCACGGAATCCCTTGCGTGTGTTAGCGTTGAACGCTATATTCCTGAAATAGCGTACGTACGTAAGAGTTCTGGCTACGTTTACGTTCTGTGCATGCGCTGCTTGCAGCACGCAACGCTAACTGCTAAATCCTTGCGTTGGCTGTTCTCCGCTATACTAAAGCTCCCCCATGAGGCCCGTCATAGTGGGTGACTGCTAAATAATTTGGACCACCTGGGGTTCTTTAACGTACAGCTAAATCTTAGTACACGGGTGTTTTCACATCTCGCGCCCATCGAAATGCGGCCACCGTAGCCGGAATTCGATCCCGCGACCTCATGCTCAGCTGCCCAACACCATAGCCACTGCGCAACCACGGCGGGTAACATCTAGGTGGTGTTGTTATTAGAACTAGGTGTTGTTATTAGAACAGGTGTTGCCTTCACGGCAACAACTGAAACAAAATGGCCGACCTTTGCTTCACTCTTCGAATCAGCTATGCTGCTTAAAAGTGCAAGCACATCCAACAGAACGTATAACTAGTGATCACTAATAACCCAGCATCATCAGTTAATAATGGTAACCAAAGATACTTATGAAATTACTTTTTTATTGATAGCAATGAAGACGTGCCCGAATCAAGGCTACCACTGTCAGACTAAACAAAGTTATTTGTAATCGGAAGCACGTGACTCGGTTCTACCATCTAGTAGTTTTTATAATTGAATCAGTGTTTATATGACTTTTCATTTGATATCCATCAAGCTATACTGTATAAAATGCGAGAACATTGAACTGAGCGTATCGCTAGTGATCACTAATAACTACGCGTAATCGGTCAGCAGCGGTAACCAATGAAATAATAATATAATGACTTTTAGATTGAATTCAATGGCGAGTTATATGAATAAAGGCTACCGCTTTCACATTAAGTAAAGTGATCCGTGATCACTAGTAACTCAGTCCTGCCACTCCTATTTATCATAATTGAATCATTGTTTGAATGACTTTATTTCATATTCATGACTCAATACTTTATAAAAGGTAGACTTGGCGTTATCAGTCATTAATGTTAAGCAAGATGCTGGTTATATTAAAGTGCGAATGGCCCCAATGACGACGTGCCCGAATCAATATAAGTGCTATACCAGTAAAATAACGGATTCATTATCACTACCGACTTCATCACACATGTTCCCAGCAGACCTCATTATTGAATTACTTGTTTAATTATATTTCATTTGATATTCACTACCTTGCAGGTGTGTAAAACCCGAGAGAATTAAACATACTATGTCAGTAACTACTGCTCAGTAGTTACTATAGTTCTATTAATTAGCTTATTGTGTAATTACTTATTTAATTGGTCAAGAATTCAGTGTATTACTGATGGGTATTCGTAGGTTAAGCTAGAACGTAATGTTTGTCTTTCTAAATACGAAATAAAACATTTTAAGGTGTGCTCAAAATTGACAATATATAGCGCGCATAGCCAGACTTAATGCTTGGATGCCATTCCATAAAGCCACTCGGTCCGCTACTTGTTGCAGAATTGGGCAGTGTCATATTTGCCTGTACATCTGGGCACCAATGTGCATCATAACTGCCTATTCGGGTGTATGAGTTTTTATGTGATCCACGAGCTCTTTCCTTTCAATACGACGACGGACGAATCTTTTGCCCCTGTAGTGCTGCTTCGCCGCATAGTAGCGGAACAAAAGCGCCCCAGGAAAAAAATTCAGGCAGCAGAATAAAACCAAACTTGTCCTACATATAGAGGGAGACCTAGAGTATATGCCACCATAGTGCAATTAGCAGATAAGTTCTCGCTGCGCTGCAATCACCATTTTAAACATCGCCCCATGCATTTTAAACAGGTATACAAAAGCGTCCCAGGAAAAATATCCAGTCATTAAAATTAAACGAGACGCCACATATAGCGTTACGCCGTTGTCAGAATTAAGTGCCTAATGTGCAATTAGCGAAAACTCAGGCATTACTCAGCAATCATTTTTTAATGCTTCCCATAGAGTTACGCTGACTGCATTGGCCCAGGGTCGGCTTCCCTGCAGTAGATGATGTCCCGGATTCCTGGACAGTGTCTCGGACTTGATTACTGTGCTTGTTTTTTTCATTTTTTTATTTGCTTGTAGGGCTTTATGCCTATTTTTCCGTAGTATTCATAGCAGTAATTCTCACCTTACGTAAATTAAGCGCTTCAAATACCGCAGCTGCTACTTTATAGATTCTTTATCGCTGTGTCCAGCCCATTCCCCGCCTCGTAAGTCTCCTCTATTGAACTATTTCTTTCTCCAGCCTCACTGATTTGCGATGTATTCGATTAACTTGCATGCCTAGTCACAAGGGTTTGTTTCTGAATGATTTGGCGGGCTCACCAGCCACGACATCACTTAACGGCCTTGTACGTCCTATAGAACATTGCCTCCGTATGTCACAATGGCTAGATTTAGAACACGTACCATTAAGCAAACCTTGTGTGACCTCACGTTAACTGCTTCTTCTGAGTATCGATACATCCTACATCCTTGGTGCAGTAAATGATTCAATACACTCAGACCTAAAGTGTCACTTTGCAGATCACACATTCGCATTGAATTGAATTCTGGGGTTATACGCGCCAAAACCACGATTTGATTATGAGGCACGTCGTAGTGGGAGACTCCAGAATAATGTTGACTACCAGGGGATCTTTAACGTGTACCAATTCACGGGACACGGGCGTTTTTGCATTTGGCCCCCATCGAAATGCGGCCCTCCCGGTCCCCATCTGATTCCGCGACCATAGCCGTTAAGCCACCGGCGGCGGGTCAGTGTCACATTCTCTTTCTGAACATTTACCTACACAGGTCTGCTTTGAGGCACTCTCTCTGCATTTTCTGTAATGAGGAAGAAACAATAGATCCCTGCATTTTGTTGTGTAGCCGGTGTAGCCCGCCTCGGCTGCCGGAGGCTGTGGGTTCGATTCCCACCGCCGCCGGGCACCCACTGGTTCAAAAGGGTACAAGCGTACCCCGGCCTGGCGTTCGGCTTCCTTCAGGGGTGATACGCTTGGGAAAAGGAGCCTGCGCCCTGAATTCCCGTCGAAACCAACGTGAGCAGGGAAATAAAGTGGTGTCTGGGCCGCTCCCATGGCGGTCATTTCCCATGTGGCGCCCCTAGCACCTATTGAGAATTGAGTACTGAGAAAAGGAATTCTCGATATTCCCTTTCGCTGAATTGGCCATTATCTCATAACGTTTTTTATGTATACTTGCAATCGGAGCCTCAGCTCTCTGCTACAGTCAAATTAATCCTTGCGCCAAAGTTCAGTGATTTATTATTAGATGCGAAGTAGCTTATGGTCGGGGCTATCTCACTCCCTACCTCCACCCGCCATGCGGCGTCCACACCCGCTCTCCGCATGCGCATGCTCCTCCCCCTCCTCTCCTTGTATGTATATGTATAGTATATGTACGCCAAGCTCCGGCTTCCGGAAGTCGGAACCGGAAGCCGGCTTCTGCTTCCGGTTCCGCTTCCGTTTCCACTTCCGGTTCCTGTTCCGGAAGCCAGCTTCCGGCTTCCGGAGAACGCTTCCGGCGTTTTGCCCAAATGATCCCCCGGTGCTTCGCCCACTCATCATCATTCACTTCGTCCTCTCATTCTCCTCCCGCAACGCCGCGATGAGTGGCACGGACAGCGCCAGCGTCAACGCCAGTGTCAGCGCCGTAGACAGCGCCGCGGAGAAGAGGGCTCGAGCCGCTGCCACGAAACGGCAGCGGCGACAGGCCGATCTGAAAACTAAGGGGAACTTGAGTCGACCCCATGGCTGCTTCGCATACTACTCAAGGTTCCCCTACGGGAAGATGGTGTAAGTTTTTTATTCCCAGCGATTCCCCCTTGAACTTGGCATCCTTTTCTATGAATAATTTTGGTACATTTCAATTTAGACTACGTCATTTATTTTGTTGAGTCTGTCACTATTGAATTTACTAGCTTCGCGCAACTTTTCAATTGGAATTTACCTTCCATATTTGTTACTCGTTACCAACCTGAGTCTTGGCTAATCCTCCTCAGGTGGTATGAGCCATAATATATCAGGATAACTACAACAAAAACAACAACATATTATCGCATGTAGCATGCGGGGATGCTCAGAGTGAAATAGGAAGGAATTGTTTAAGCGACGTGGGTCCAACTTTAGGTGAGACACGGTCATTGTGCGGTTTGCCACCACTGTACCTTGCGAACGGCAGCGTTCTTCAGCAGTTTCCGGCCACTAACTCTGATTTATTTCACGTTCAGCGAGGACGTGCAACAAATCCTAAGCCTGGAAGTCACGTTCTTTTGGGCAGTCATTTTAAAATGGTAAGCTTCAGGGTGAATATTATTGGTGATTTCTTAGCCCTTATTGCATTTTGGCACAAAACTGTAGTTACCAGTTTGGAAGCTACTTCATGAAGCAAAAGAACAAACACACTCTAGAAAATATTTGTGTCAGTACCCCTTAAAATCACGCATACTAGAAATTGCTTTCCATCTGCAGACGTTTAATGTGGCCCTCCTGACTTTCTTTTTTTTCTTT
Source organism: Dermacentor silvarum (assembly GCF_013339745.2). Lineage (NCBI taxonomy): Eukaryota > Metazoa > Arthropoda > Arachnida > Ixodida > Ixodidae > Dermacentor > Dermacentor silvarum. The sequence continues at coordinate 35,472,811 of NC_051155.1, read as the reverse complement.
TTCGCAAAGTGTCCAATCTGCATTCGTGATTTGTGCAATGTAGACGGCGATGGCCAAATGAGCACAGCCGGTGTCGCAGAGTCTTTTAGCGTGGTACATAAAACTTTTGGTTTGTTAATATGCTTATTCAAATTCCACCACACTAATATTTCCACCAATATATACGTGCAACACCGCAGTTTCTCTCTATCCAAAGCCAGTAGGATATGGTTTACGCTCAAAACAGTGGACAGCTTGCAAGGAAAGCACCATCTCATAGCGGCCTTGGGGTCCAAGAATCAACTACACTGCGTCGAACTTGCTCGGTGAAATGGAAAAATTCTTAAAACCTAATATTCTTCTCGACGCCAAAAATACAGAAAGGCGATATCGCCTGCTCTTTTACAGCTTATTCACAACAAATTTCAAAATACATACGATGATTTCCTTAATAGGGAAATACGCACTGGTAACACACATACTATCTCCCCCTATGAAATGCATTTGGGCATTAAAAAATAAATGAAATGCCTTCATTACTAGCATGAAATATTTGCACATGTACAACACCTGTCACTCTGCATTCTGAAAAGAAAAACTTTTCGTCACTTGGGTATGCAAGTACTAAACATACTTAGGCGCTTAGATGAAATAAATAACCTCTGCAGTCATGTAGTATATATTGGTGCGAAATGTACAGCCTTCATGCACAAAAGCGCTTTGCACATTTTTAATTTTCTTAAAGAACAAGCTATGTGGTAGACTATGTTCTTCATAAATGCAAGGGGCATTGGTTAAAATGCCTGGGTTAGCAATATTCTGCAACAAATACGCGTTCTCAAATATACGTTAGTAGCACTCATGGTCCTGAGAATGCCCAGACATCAGGATAAAACATTATGAAGAGTACCAGCCACTTACCTTAAAAGATGTCTGCAAGGCGGCGTTGTCCGTAATATCATCGTCCAATTTTCTTTCATAGTAAACACGCTTTAGGTCTCGTAACATTATCCTAATCAGCTGAAGAAAATGTGCAATTCGCGATAATAATTTAAAATACTGTAGAATATATGATCAGCTTATGCACTGCATTGCAATACTTTGAGATAAAAGAAAGAATTTCATAATTAGATTTATGTTTTTATGTCTAAGCAGCTCCCGCATTCCCTCAGAAAAAAACATCATAAAGGAATCAGGGATACTAATTGTCCCAAAACAGACGCCGTTGTATAAGTTAACAGTAATTTCACATGACTTTGTCACATGATTCTTACATCGATGTTGTTTCAGTGCAAAAAATCGCAAGACCATAAGAAGGTAGTTCTTCTTTCTGGGGGTTATATGCCAAAACCAGTTCTGATTATGAGGTACGCCATAGTGGAGGGTTTCGGATTAATTTTGACCACCTCGGGTTCTTCAACATGCGGTACAACCCAAGCACACGGGCGTTTTGCATTTCGCCTCCATCGAAATGCGGCCGCGCGGCTGGGATTCGATCCCACGACCTCGTGCTCAGCAGCGCAACGCCTTAGCCACTGAGCATAAGAATGTAGTATGACTCATGGGAATTGCAGTATCTCAAACCGATATCTAGTGAGACGGTTATTGCGCAAAATATTTGTGTGAGTACTCGCTATTCGTCCTGGTCCTTGCACAACAGGAATAGAGGTCTAGACAAACCTCTTCCTAGGAAATCACCCAGGAAAGCCCCATGCCTATCCGGGAGGATTGCTTGTACCCGTTTTATAAACCAGCGGCCGAGCCGAGCGCCTTACCAACTGATCCATGGCTGGGCTTAAATGATGGATTTCCCATCAGGTGGTTGTCCTAACCAAGCGTGGAGCTTCCGTATTCGCCGAGCACTAGGCCGGGAGCGCGCTTGTACCTACTTTATCGGTTGATACGCGGCGGCAGAACTCGTCTGCCGCCCACATGGAGTGGCACATACCGTACTTTTTCACCGTTGATATGTTGGGGACAAGGGTCAACCAGTGACTTTTTAAATCGAAGTAGGGCCCTCTTTCGCTGATGAGAACCACTACAAACAACCGAGCGCCGCAGGACATCTCTACCCATCTGAAAAAACCTGGTGCCTTCCCGGCGCCAGTCACATTCACTTCGAGTGCCTCGCGAAGAGAGGTACTTGAAGGCTCAGGACGAGAGTTATAAAGCGGGGTTCAGGAGCTCGCTTGTGTTTAAGTGAGAGCATAATAACCTCAACAGCTCAGCTGAAAAGTAAGAGTCGAAGAACCGTTTAGCCATGGAGCCAAAGCCGGTAAGAGTGCATCGCCATGTTTGTAGAGCACATGTCGCGATCGTTCCGGCGCGCTGACCCATCCGTGCTGGAAGAAGGTGCATTTATTATTGCGGCAGCGTGCTCGATTGTCCGACTATGTAGGCTGAGGTTATTCGTGATGCGACCGCAAATACCGAAATATATGTCATGCATAAAACGAAAGCAGGAAACCGCTCCCGAGTCTTATACCGGGTACTTTTTAGAGGGTCCAAAATTTTCTTAAATTGCGTCTGATAGATAGCACAATTCTAACCCTTGATCTAAATTACTCGATGAGGCGGCCATTAGTAGAAATCAAAATACATAATTCAATAATTACCATAAATACTCTAACATTTTTATTTATTTGGTTTACGGCATGTACTTAAATCTACAAATTACAGCCGGTGAGTTCACCAGGCATATCCACTTGTAACGGATAATCTGGACTACACCAGTGTCTAGATATCAATTTTGAAAGTGCGAAGAACTGCAATGGTGTTCCAGTCACTTTCGTTCTTCAATGCATAAAACTGGGTTTCTAAATGAAGAAACTCGAACGCCAATGCATTTGGTATTGAAGACATCAAGGTGGAATTTATTCGGGAGCATTGTGCGCGAGAACAACCACCCGCTGGGAGAAATCAGCGGCTAGAAAGGGAGGTCTCGTCAGCTACCGCAGTCTGCGAGTACAGCGCAAAGAAAACCTGAAACTGCTTTTGAAGGCGACAGACTATCAAAACGAGTGTATGGCCGGTAATTACGAGTACGCGAGGACACCTATGGTCAGCTGCACCCATCGCTAGCCTTCACCTTGGGTCTCCAGTGCTTGTTGTTCATTGCCTGATGCCTGGTGCTGCGTTATAAATGCCTTGGAGGTCACCTGTGATGAGCTGTGGGATGTCATACATGACTAGCGGCTAGCGCCGGACGAGAATCCTAACAGTTGACACGCGTTTTTTGTCTCCGATAGTGAATGAGCGTGCTGGTCGAATAAAGTATGTACATTAATTAACTGTATTGGGAATTTTTTTTGTCAATGTCATTCGTCTCAGACCCCGGGGTCTAGCTACGTTCCAGATATACAGGGTGTTCATTTGAAGCTGTTAAAGATGGGCGTTTTTTTATGCGCATAATCATTTCCATATTCCTTTGTAATGTTTAATTCCATCTCGATGACGCATGCACTCTGTAGTGTATGCGCCTTCTATACCTAAGGCGAGAGCATTCTGGTGTATTGGCGGTACGCCAACGGTTGGCCTTTGCGTTCCCTGGAATATGATTCACCAGGTTTCAGTCCCTGGCTGGCTGAAGAAACACTAACCATGGTTCCTGTAATGGTCGGAATTGCACAGCTGCCGGAGCTGGCCTGCCTTCGCGAGAAGATTACATTTCGGATAGTGTTGTCGCATTTTTTTAGAGTGGCGGCTGAGTCCGAGATCCCTCGTTACCCAAATTTTTAAAGTTTATAGTACTACGGTGACAAATAGCTCGTTGAACCTCGTGCAACGTATTTCCTTACGTTCTTATTCCTAGATGTGTTAGCATTTCTATTGAATAACATTGATGATTATGGATGCAAAGCAGTGATTCTAATGATGGTGGATGGTAATAACTTTATTGAATTGTCCTGCAGTTTTCACGACCCGGGCTCAGGTCTCCCACGACGGGACGTCGAGATCTTGTCTCAGCGCCGCCTCGCGGGCCTGCTGGACAGCCCAGAGTTGGTAGCCGAGGTCGGAGCTGCGCAGAGCGGCGGCCCACCTCAGCGACAAGGGTCTCGCAGTTTAATTCGTTTTTGTGTTCGGCGTTACATTCCCATAGCATGTGTTTGAGTGTAGCTGTTTCCTGTTTGCATATCTTGCATGGGTCTTCTTTGTGTACTTCGGGGAATACGCGTGTGAGGTGAAGCGGGTTCGGGAAGGTTTTTGTTTGCAGTTGACGTAGGGCCACTGGTTGTGCCCTGTTTAGGTCTTTGTGTGTTGGTGGGAATGCCCTCATAGCTTGTTGGTACATCTTTGTAATGGCGTTATATGTGGTCAGTCTGTCTCATTCGGTTCTGGGATCTTCCCGAGAGGCCGGCCGGGCGCGGTCCGTCAGCTCTCGCGCTCTGTGGTGGGCTACCTCGTTGAGGTTCGGGGGTGCCTGGTCACCCTTGTTGACGTGGACGGGGAACCATACGATACGACTCGGGTGGTCCTTGGGGGTGCGTATTCTCTTAGGAATGTTGATGGCATTAGCGGAAATGCGTCCTTTGGCAAAGTTTCTCACCGCCGCCTGGGAGTCGCTCAGAACGGTGTTGCAATCCGGATTCGAGCAGGGCCAGGCAATGGCTACCTCTTCGGCTTCCTCTGCATGTTGGGTTTCGATGCTACACGCGTTGTCAGTTTTGGAGTTGGTGTATATTACTGCTACAGTGAAGCGTCTGCCATCGGGGTGTTCCGCGGCGTCAACGAAGCGCGCGTCGTTTTCCCTTCCGTACGATGCGAGGAGGGATTTGGCTCTTGCTAGTCTGCGACATTTGTTGAAGTCAGGTTGGACGTTTCGAGGGATGGCTGCAACGTGTTTGGTTTCTTAGATTTCCTTGGGTATTTGCGCTTTGTATCCCTGTTGTTTGTGGTACGTGATGCCCAGTCGATCGAGTATGTATCGGCCCGTGTCGGTCTCTGTTAGTCTTCCGAGCTGAAATATGCGTTGTGCTTCGGCGATCTCCTCGAGCGTGTTGTGCAGTCCTAGCTCGAGGAGGAGTTCCGTACTGGCGGAGTCTGGGACGCCGAGGGCAAGCTTAAACGTCCTTCGGATGAGGACGTTAACCTTTTTTCTGTCGCTAGTTGACCAGTTGTGAAAGGCCGCCACGTGGGCAATATGGCTGATGGCGAAAGCGTCCTGATGGCGCTTTCCTCTCTCATGCCATTTCTTCTGCTTGTGATGCGCCGGATTAGGCGCATGGAGTTGCTGTCCTTGGTCGTTAGTTCGTTGACAGTCTCGCCATTAACTCCGTTCGTTTTGATGAGCATTCCTAGGACCTTGATCTTGCGTACCTTTGGGATTTCGATCTCTTCCTGTGTGTCAATTTTGATTTCTTCGTGTTTTGTCGGTCCGCCGTATCCCTTGGGCGGTCTGCCCTTGAGGGTGGGACAGTATAGCAGGAGTACCGACCTTCTGGGCGATAATCGTAGACCCATCTCCGCGAGGAACTGTTCTACCTTGCGGACGGATTCTTGGAATTTGATCTCTATTTTGTCGTCGCATCCGTTACTAGTCCAGATCGTGATGTCATCCGCGTAGATATTATGGTGGATGCCATGCACTTGTAGCTTCTGCGGGAGATTGAGCATCACGAGGTTGAAGAGCAGGGGGGATATGACCAAGCCCTGCGGCGTTCCCTCGCTGCCCATGTTCAGTTTTTCCGTTTCCATCTCTCTGGCAATGAGCTTGGCTTTTCGGTCCGTGAGGACGTCCCTGACGTAGTTGTATGCTCAGACGCCCAGGTTCAGGTTTGAGATTTGGTCTAGGATGGCGGATTACGCCACGTTGTCGAACGCTTTTTCCTAGATCGAGGCCGAGGATCGCCTTGGTGCCCGGGGTACGGTCGTCTAGGATCTGTTCCTTGAGCTGTAGCATGGCGTCCTGTGTGGAGAGGTGAGCGCGGAAACCAATCATGGTGTGTGGATATGCGTGTGTCTCCTCGAGGTGTGCGTTTATGCGGTGAGGAACGCGTGTCCTTCCGTGACCTCCCGAACGCAAGACGTCAGCGAGAACGGTCTTAGGTTTTCGAGGCTCGGGGGCTTTTCGGGTTTGGGAATGAGGATGACCTTGGATGTCTTCCATTGGAGTGGGATATTCCCTTCTCTCCAGCAACCGTTGATGAACTTGGTTAGCTTGTCGATTGACTTGTCGTCTAGGTTTCTTAAGGATTTATTTGTGATTCTGTCTGGCCCCGGCGCGGATTTGCCGTTCAGTCCGTGCAGCGCCGTTCTGATTTCGGTCATGCTGAAGGGTTCATCTAGGGTGGGGTTCGGCTCACCCCGATAGTCCCGTTGCTGGACTGTGAATTTTTGAGGTAGGTATTTGTTTCTCAGTTTTTGGATAACGCTGTTTCGGTCCGTTGCGTTTATGTCCGTGTAGAGGAGCCTGCGCAGGTTGTCTCGTTGGTTGGATTTACTCTTGGTTTCATCTAGGAGGTGCTTGAGAAGCTTCCACGTCTGGCCATTCTGAAGTTGGCCGTCCGCGGCATTGCAGACCTCGTCCCATTGTTGCCTGCTCAGCGTTTGACAGTGCACTTCGATCTCTCGGTTGAGATCGGCGACATTTGTTCCTTAGCTTGCAGTTGAGTCGCTAGCCTTTCCACCGGTTTAGGATGGAAGTTTTGGCCTCGAATGAGGTGGTCTAGATGGCTGTCCACCTTCTCGGTTTGGATCTCGGCGGTGATGGTCTGTGTGCCTCTTACGACGTCATTGATCAGTTCTGCGGTCTATGAGTCGATGCTGGTGATCCGCTCGTCGTTTTGGGCCGCGTTTTTCTGTCTGCGGAACTTGTCCCAGTCCGGGAGTACGAAGCTTCTGGTCAGTGGGGAGTTCCCCACGAGAGCCGGTATTTTGATTTCTATAATCATGTGGCCGCTACCCAGGTCGGTTGTCGTATTTTGGCACTCTGCGTTCTCGATGTTTTTGGCCATGGTGAGGTCCGGTGTGGTGTCTCGGGATACCGAGTTGCCCATCCTTGTGGGAGTGCTGGGGTCCGTGATGATCGTTAGGCCTAGGTGTTGTGAGTCTTGCCAGAGGTTGCCTTGACAGTGGCGTGGCCATAACCCCACGCCGGGTGCGTAGTGTTGAAGTACCCGCCTATCAGGAGTGGGTGTGGTCCCGCGAGGGTGGTGGCTTTCTTGAACAGTAGCAAGAATCTAGCGTTTTCGACGGGTTGCTATATAAGTTAAGGATGTATATGCGGTCTGTGCGATGCCTTTGTGGGATAATTTCTATGAACAGGTGATCCAGGTTGACTCCCCGTATATCGTGTCGTACGGCGACGAGGCCTTTTCTGACCAGGGTGGTTACCCCCCTGTCCATCGGCGCCGAGGGCGGCACGTCGCGGTATCCCGGGAGCGAAGCCTGCGAGCCCGCCGTTTCCTGAAGTAATATTACGTCCGGTTTGGGTTGTGTGGTTCTGACGTGATGTTGGAAGACAGCCTTTTTTTTACCAAGCCTTCGGCAGTTCCACTGCCACACTATGAATTCTTTACGGTTTGGATCCATCTTGTGTCAGTGATTTGGCCTTGGGCGATCCGGCTTTGTTAGTTTGGGGGAGCTCGTCCATGAGTATGTCTGAATTCGAGTGTGGGCCCAGGTGTCCCTGTGGTGGCGGTGTGAGCCCTACTACTTCTTCGATGTGAATTACTCTGTCGGTGAGGCCGGCGACGGCCGTCAGGGTACTGCTGACTGTCTTTTGTATTTCGGTGAACATAACCTTGATTTCCGAGCGGGCGTGTGCTACCCTGCTGCTTTCCTGCTGTGGCTGTACTGTCCGTTTCTTCGCGGCCGGTTAGTGGTCAACTTCGGGTAGGTTGGCGACCGGTGCGCTTTCCTGCTATGGGTGTACTGCCCGTTTCTTCGCGGCCGTTTGGTGGTCGACTTCGGGTAGTTCGGCGACCGGCGCGTTGACCGGCCTCTCTAGCGGTTGTCCGTGCTCATTTTTGAGGTCTTGGACCTTATTAGTTAACTGCTGGACGAGGTGTCTAAGTGTAGCGTTTTTGCGCCTCAGTTCTGCGATGACTTCGTGTTCTGATTCGCTAATGTTATTGTAGCTAGTGTTGTTATGTTTGGGTGTGGAGTACCCCGAGTCCCCCCGCTTTGGTGAGCCCTTAACCACGTCCGCCCAGCTCACCTTTCCGCAGCGTTGGCCGGCCTGAACCTGGACGTGGAGTTCCCCCTTCGCTTTCCGGGGGTGTGACTGCAGGTCCTCCCCTTGGATCTGGAGCGGCCCCTGGATCCGGAGCGGCCCCTAGATCCGGAGCGACCCCTGGATCTGGAGCGGCCCATGGAACTGGACCGGCCTCGGGATCGGGAGTGACTCTGTGATGGCCCGGTGGGCATGTTGGCGGCAGCCTCCATGGCTGCCTGCTCTTCGGCTTGCATCCGTCGTTCCCATCTTCTTCTTTTCACGATGTAGGGCGTCTTGAATCTTGCCTTGCAGGTCTTGCCAGCCGTGGGGTACGCTTCTCCACGTATGTCGCAGCGGGGAGTGCACTGGTGTTCTTGGTGTGGGTTTCGGGTGCCGCAGCCTCGGCATACCTTGTTTTGGGGGTTGGGGCAGACGTCCATTCGGTGGCCAGGTCTGCCGCATTGGTGGCATGTGTCGATTTGTTTCCTGTATAGGGTGCATCTGAGGAGGGTTTCTCCATAGCGCACCAGGGTGGGAACTTTGAGGCCGTCGAAGGCGATGATAATAGTGGTCGATTTGACTGATTCGCTTGGCGGCGAGGGCCGTGGGGTTTCTCGGAGTTAACGATCTTTTCGTCTATTGTCTTGGGATCATCTTGGAGGGGCATGCCTCTGATGACTCCCTTGGTCGTGCGGTTTGGGGCCGTTTCGTAGACGCTGACTTCGTGCAGTTGGTGGTTGATGCGTAGTTGTCTCATTTGTAGGTACTTGTCGATGTTCGCCTCGTTCGGAGTGCTGATGACGATGATATTTTGATGGTTGTTTGTGCATATGGTGTCTAGCGCTTGTTCCTCTTTGGCTATACACGTGGCGTGAAAAATGGCGGCCGTGACCGCCGGGCCCCCTACCTTGGCTAAGTTGAGACCACCCCTGGGTCGGACGACGATCGTGGTGTCTGCCTTGGGTAGATGCGGCATCTTGCTGGCTCTCAGGATTCGTTGTTTCATATTCCTGGGCTGCTCACGCGTATTCGCGGTTCCGCCGCCATATGGTGGGTGTAGGTCTACTTCCGCGGTCTTGGGCGTAGACGTGTCAGGCTCCCTCCGGTCTCTGGCAGTCTTCCAGCCGTTGTGTTCCGTCACATTTTCGGGAGGTATGTCCTCCCCCTCGACTTGGATTTCCATATTATCCATCGGTGAGTCTCGGGCGACTCCGATTTGAAGCTGCGAGGCTGGCCGGAGCGCGCGCCGGCCTTGCGCATGAGCGCGTGAGCACACAGCACCGGAGCCCTCCTAGGCTTAGCGCTGCGGTAGCGTGGCGCGGGTAGCAAACGTCCTCGTAAAGTTATTGAAAAAGCGGTTCCCACCTCAAAAGTGGTGTCCACAGGTTCCTGGCGACTTGGCGGACTAGGTGCTGCAGGAATTTCGGTGTGTTCGGTGAAAAAGCACTGCGAAATCGGATGAGAAAGACGGAGCCAACGGCAGCACATCCAGTCATGTCGGCGATCGCAGCGTCGTCCCGATTCTAATGAAAGCTAGAAATTTTTTTTGTTCCATAGGCTGTTACTGCTAATACGCTGTTACCGCTGTTATGCTTGCTAATACCGTGGTTCTATTTGACATAAAAGAGTCCTAGTAAGTGTCATTTATGCAGGTTCGCAGAGCTTATCAGTAGTACTTTAAGTTATTAGGAGGTGCATGTAATCGTCATGGTCACTACATGTCCGTTTAGGCATTACGCCAGCATTGTGCCGATTGAGATCCCTTGCCAAAGTTTTGTAGGTGATATGTATTATAATGTAAATATATCCGGCTAACCATACAATAGAAGGTCTGGTATGTGAACCTGGATAACTATCCAGGTTCACATACGCGCAGCAATAGAGAACTTTTGATTTTTTTGTTGCGAAGCCATATCGTGGTATTCGCTGCTTATACAAGTATCCCTTGGCTAGCCATATAGGTTGAACTGCTTAGAGCAAAACTAGTAAAGTACTTACTCTTCTGTATTCGTAATTGGGTTGCTGCGAGGGAAGAGAAATATTATGTTAATGTACAGTGTAAAAAAATTCCTTTGGTCTTACGGTAAATCTGCTCGTAATGTGTGACCGAACACTTTCCGTAAGTAAAGATTGGTAATTTCCATAGAACGCACAACCGTAAAAATAAGGACCGTATTACACAATACCAGTGCTTACGTATTCAGAAAACGGAAGACGCTGTGTGATGAATCTGTAGTATACGGTCCAACCGTTAAAATACAGCTGTTTCCGTACCCAGAGAACGAAAGACTCTGTATGCTCAATCTGCACTATACGGTCCAACCGCTAACACACAGGTGTTTCAGTACTCAGAAAACGAAAGACTCCGTATGCTGAATCTGTATTATACGGTCCAACCGTTAAATACAGGTGTTTCCTGTATTACATTTTACAGAGGCGCCCAAAATGTGCGAGCGTCGACCGAATTTCATTGGTGCACTTTCTGCCGGGATCAGCCACGCTAACATTTGCATTCGGAAAGTGGTGTGCAACGCAGATGATAGCGGCTGATAGTGCAGAGATGCAATTTGGTCGACGCTCGCACGACCTGGGCACTTTTGTGCCCGATAGTACATATCCTTTAATGCAAATGACATAAATGCAGCTCATAGGAGAAGCAGCAGGTCGCTATTGAGAAAGCTGTCTTGCCAACACATTGACATAGCTCAAAAGATAAAACCCTTTGCCTTTTGTGTTATGAATGAATTGCATGACATATATACAAATATGTGCAAAATTATAGTCGTCAAGTACTTTAGATCACAGAAGCAATTTTATTTTCTTCAACCACTCGTCTTGCACTGTTTCCTGGTGAAGGCTGTTCTTGACCCCACATGCCTTGCAAGGATAAACTTGCTGCTGTTAGTAGAAACAAATATTATTGGTGAATTTCCAACCTAAACGAAGTGGCAACAAAAGACAATCACAGAACACAACAAAGCGGCAACCTATTTGTAAGAAAAACATGAACTTGGTTCATCATTGTCAGAACGAGGGATGTTGCTGTAGGCAACATTTCGACAGATATGTGTCATCAGGGCAGCAACTGTTATCCTTGGCAGCGGTTTTGCGTGTGTATAGCTCACTCGCCCATACCCTCATTGGGGGAGAAGCTAGTGCATATTATTTATTTAATTATTTCCCAATACTGCCGATCTCACAAGAGACCATAGCAGGAGGACATACATATGAATTCGAAAGAAGTGCAATCGCATCATTTATACAATGCAAAACGCTGAAGTAATCACTACATGAAGATCAATAGTAACAATGCGACAAATCAAGACAAGACTACAACTTAGGACAATTACAATGGTAGGATGTGCAATGATGCAAACAGGTTACTTAAACACAAAATCCGGATAGAGGTTATAAAAAAGTTACAGAAATTGCTCAGCCTATACATCGATTTCCGCCATATTAAGGAACATATCTAAAGATGATGCTTTAGTAATGGAAGGGATCAATTGGTTCCATTCCCTTATGGCTTGAGGGAAGTATGAATATTTGAAGCAATTTGAGTTTGAAGTGTATTCATTATGTGTTTGAGAGTGCCGATAGCGTGTTGATCGAGAACGATTGTATGAAATTAGTCTATACGTGTCAATGTTTATGTCACCATGAATTAACTGAAACAAAAACTTTAGTCTTGCTAGTTTTGCCCGACTTTGTAGTGTTAATAACGCAGCTTTCTTTACTAATTCAGTCGGAGAATCCGTTACATTGTATTTATAACATATGAACCTTACTGCCTTCCTCTGCACCCCTTCCATTTTTGCTATAAGTTCCTTTGTGTAGGGGAACCGAACAATATTGGCGTGTACTAGCACTGGCCTAACAAGCATTTTGTAGGCCAACAGCTTCGTATCTGGGGGTGCGAGACGAAGGAGTCTTCTCAATATTGAGCAAAACGCCACCAGCTCATGTGGAGTGCACCCTTACTATGTACTCCAAGCGAAGAATGTTGTTACAGCAATGCTTGAACACTATATCAATGTAACAATCAACAACCTTAAGCAGAATCTTAACACCACTAAACCCAATCGTGCTTTGAAGATTCCCGATGCGAAATTCTCAACAAATTGTTCTGCTTTTGCATGTGTTGACCTTTTTGTTCGTTCTGAAATGCCAGCTCACTTCTACAATTTCTCTAAAGGCAATATCAGCTATTGCAAGATAGGTTTGAAGTGCAGATAAAGTGGATAATGCATGGCAATCACGAACACTCTGATGTGTTTACCAGTGGGGTCACTCTAGCAGCCATGAAATTATGAGATGCAGACACATTTCACGTTGAAACCGGTTTTGTGAAGTACTGCATGCCTCCCAGGCTTCTCCAGTTGTGAGAGCCGTCTCCCCTACACAAATGAGTGATGAGGCTTTTAGACTCCTAGCTTGCCTCATGGAATTCTACCATGCGCAGTACCATGCACAGTATTAGATTTCCCCAAGCACCAGCCACTTTGCGATGCAATGTGTACAGAGCCCTTGCCCTCAATACACGCAAAGTGCCTCGACCGGCCATTCGTGCGGCAATTTTGCGTGTATTCGAGGGATTCTTTCACGCTAGGAAGACCACTTTTATGCGGCACTAATTGCACAAGATGCTGTATCGGGAGTTGTTCATGGTGCTCTACAATTTCCTCATTTACACTTCTATACTAATTAAAGTAATCGAGAAATTGATTAGTTAAGACTAATGATCTAATTAGGCGGAATGCAAAAATATTCTCAGTATTGTCAAGTTAAGCAAACGTTACCTTGGTTCTGTCCAGCTACGTGGCATATGCATTTTTAATAATTTATGCATTATAGTTGGGACACTCCGTATATTAACACCTTTACATATTGCCACAGCTGCACCCTGTCAGACGTGTTGTAACATTCAAAGGGTGCTTGTCAACAAGCACTCCAATGTAACTAACAGTGATCACCAACACAGGTAAGTGGATCGCCATGATGCATGTAGTAAAAAGCTGAGAGAAAAAAATCCACTCACTTTGACACTTTGAAGACAACAATATTACGGTAACTTGAGAGACATGGGCTCATGGCAGGCAGCAGATCTCTTCTCAGATCCAGCAGGACTCCAGCAACTAGTCTTTCAGTAAAAGAAAGTATTGAATTAATAATGTTATGTAACCTTGTTTTTGCTAAGCATGCGCACAATCATCTAATTTTCATGCATATCTACTTTCTGCTTAAGCAGTCCAACTGAAGTATTTATAAAATACAGTCCATGTTGATTGCATTCGCTTCTCTGGTATGTACAATTTTTTCGCAACTGCTACCTTTACAGCTAGCTACACGACACGAACGCTTTGACTGCCCAGACAACATTACAAGCAAAACGTCTTGCTGCACCACAAGCAGATGCATCAAGGAAAGACACAACAGAGCTAACAATTTTTTCGGCCTACTGTGATGTAGAGGTTTTCGTTCCGAAACCCACATATTCCGCACCCAGGAGGCGCTGTTTGTAACTACGCCCAGTCTATATAAGGAGCTGTCTACGCTAATAAAGAGTTCTTCGCCTCGGTATCCATCTGAGTCTGCGTGACTTGCTCGGCCGCCGTCCTCGCGTGCCCCTGCATTTCCCGCGTGCCCGGCGTGGCATCCATGGCCGCCACGCCGATACAATTGGCGACGAGGATAATAATCATGCATCGCAACCAAATGTAAGTCATCAATTGCGAGCTTATTACGGCGGCAAGCCCTTTCGCCGTACTTCTGCCCGCCACAATTATTTTCCGGCTCCTCCTTCGGCTTCTTCCACTATCCTGCTTGCGACAAGCCTTCTCCTGGCGTCTTGCATTCGCCTCATCTTCTGTCTTACGTCCTGCCTCGCAATGAACGCCGCTATATCTGCTCCTCCCTTCCTTCAGTGCCCCGGCATGCCGGTAATTCCCTGGCGTGAATGGCGTCGCGTCTTGCAGGTATATATCGATGCCGCCACCAAGGACGTCACGCCGGCGCACAAGAAGGCGCTCCTACTGAACCCCTTAGGAGTGGAGGGCGTCCGGATCTATTTCGGCGCTGTTGAAGACCAGACGCAGGCCGGCGCTGAAGGAGTAACCACCGACGCCGAGGCAGTCGACGTATTCGAGGAGGCGCTAGCGGCACTCGGTAGGCGTTTCGCGCCAGAAGCCGAGAAAGTCGTTACATGACTACAATTCAGGAGGAGGACACCAGGCACGGAGGAGTCTACTACTACATTTCTGACAGACATGCACAGGCTTGCAAAAGCGTGCGGATTCGGCACAGCAATGGCCGCAATGTTCAGAGACCAAGTTCTCGGCGGACTACTATAAAACCCGCTACGCCGCAGATTTATTCAGATGGGCAACGAGCTTACATTTCAAAAGGCTTTCGACATTGCAAGGGAAGCAGAACGCACTGATAAGTTGTTGCAAGAACTCAGCGTTCTTCAGGTAGACGCTGTATTACATCAGCAAGGACCACAACATGGTCGACGCGACGAGCGTCGCCTGCGATGTGACACGCAAGATGGCGGCCTCCCCCCCCCCCCCCCGGCCAGGTCAAGGGCAAGATGGCGGCCACTAGACCAGCCTCCCTCGCCAGTCGGGTCATGATGGTGGCCAACGCCGCGAGCTTCCCCTGTCGAGCCGATCGAGATGGCGGGCGGCGAGAGTGAGGTGGTGGGCCTCCGCATCAGGGACGAAGGCAACCGGGCGTCGTCATCGACTCGAGCCGGCGTCTGCATCCGTTGCGGGTCGCCACATCATTGGGCCAATTTCCCTGGCTGCCCAGCGTGCCGCAGGTTCTGCCAGACGTGCGGCGAAAATTACCATTTTTTTCCAAATGTGCCGTTCTGCTGAAGACACCCCAAGATTCTATGACACGATTGAGACGCGGGCCAGCGCGGATACGCATACTATGACCGTCCTACATATTAAAAAGGCTGCCGGCGCGCTGGCCCTTTTGCGCGTTCCCTGCTGGTCAACGACGTGGTGTTGCCACTTATGATTGGCACCGGGGCGGGGGAGTCCCTAATGCATTTTGGACACTACCAACAGTACTTCACGCACATTCCACTTCGACCATGACATCTGGTTCTCCAAAACTACTCGGAGCACGTGGTCAAGATATTGGGATCCTTCAAGGCGGAAGTCAGCACCTGTTACATTTTACGTGACGGAAAGGGGCTTGTCACTACTTGGCCTCGATGCCATTAAGGTATTGAAGATTATCATTGACGGCGAAGCCTTGTCTTTTCGACGGTATCGCATTGCCCACTTGTCTCCGGCGTTACGTCGCGTCGGACTTGTGTGAACTTGTACGGCACAGCGGACTTTGCGACTACTCCGCAGGCCAACCCCTGTTACTTTTCAGCGCCAGCGACTGTGAACCTGTGCCGAGTGGTAGAGACTCCTGCTTCTGCGGACTTGCACAGTGCAGCGGACCATGCGACTGTACTCCACCCTACTTCAAAGCCAACGAGCGTCTCCCAGAATCAAGCGTCACGACAAACTCCACTGACAAACCAGGTGAACTGTCAACCATCGGTTCAGTTCCGTTTTGAGTGGATACAAACAAAATGTTTTTATTGCCGAGCGCGTGCTAAAGCGCATAACCGTATTAGAAAATTTGTTCAGCAGTCAGATGCTGTTATGGTGGATCCTGCACTGAATTCCCTATTGCCATGCAATTTGTCTCATTCGCGAGTGTTGTCATGTGTACCTCCTATAAAGTAGCTCACTTGAGTGTAAGGCACCAGAGTCAGGCACGATGGCCAATCCAGACTGACGTGCCCAGTCAATGTGCACCGCTCGCAGCACCCACTGCAGAGCCTATACGGAGCCTACTGCGGTTTAGGCGCCGATTCTATGTCCGGCTGTGGCGCCCAGCCAAAATAAGTTCTTCAAATCGGCCTAATAGGCGTGTAACTGGACCACAGAGTCCAATTCAGGCATCGGTGGCTCAAATGCAGGGCCCTGGGCCCACACCTTTCTCGCCTCAGATACCCCGGGGGTCCAAGATACGCCGTAAGAGGCCACATCATTTAAGGGACTTTGTTCCCCAGAGATATACTGAGTGTGCATTGTATTCTTGAGTGTTTGCCTTTTTACAATGTTGTCGGGACCATGAAAAGTTTCATTGGGCTTGCGTTATTGGCTCCGTTAGCCATTGTGTGTGTAGTTGCTGTCTATAGTGCCTGTTACTGCCACGACTGTGAAAAGCAAGTCAGTTTTCTAGGTTAGTGGCGACATTAGCCATTATATGTATATTTGTATTACCAGTCTATCTATTGTATTGTGTCTATTTTGCTAAAAACATTACCGAGTGCCTATTCTGACAAGTTCCGTTACCTTTTCGTAGGGGGGAGAGATTTACGGATAAATCGTTAATGTGACCATTACCACTGTATAATGCTGCATAGGGGCATATCTCATACATATGACGCTATTCACTACTGTATGCATCAACCACTGTATAATGCGGTTGATATTCTCCGGCTTACTTAAAAGAGGGGGGATGACGTGATGTAGAAGTTTTTGCTGTCCACGCTAATAAAGAGTTCTTCGCCTCACTACCCATCTGCGTCTGTGTAACTTGCTCGGCCGCCGTCCCGGCGTGCCCCTGCGTTTCCCGCGTGCCCGGCGTGGCATCCATGGCCGCCACGGCGATGCAACAGCCACTACAATGAAAAAAAAAGCAAGGAGGAAACTATCGCACGTATAGTGAACCACCGCTCTCGAGCCAGTACAAGCGTCAATACAAATTATGTGCACAACTGAATGCGCTCGTATTCTATGTTTTTAACGCTCGTGAGCAAGAGGCTTATAAGCGCCACGCGGAAAATTTCGATCGCACTACCATGGCGATCGATCTGGAATTATAAGTGATAGCTTTTCCCATTCATGCGCCATTTTTGCCCTAAGACGGTGTTTAATGGCCTTTTGAAAAAACTAGTTCTGTTCACGACGCCAGCTTACCACACATCATCTAAACAATTACGCTATGCAAACCGAACAAATAGAATTACAACGGGCTTACCTCATACGTACGCGCAGCGTGCGTAGACTGTTGAACGTCCGTTGAGGGCAGGCTATCCCGTATCCAAGCGCATACGTGCACCCGTACACAGGGCAACTTCTTCGATGCCGCAGCGTGCAGAGTTTTGTAGACGAAGGGAAACACGTTCAGCGCAAATATCCTCGCGCTTTGACTGGTACATGACGAGCACAGAAGCGTACACCACACGGCAACAAATTCAGAACTTTGCCAATTCGAACATGCCGAGTCAAGCAGCCTAACCATTCATCTCTTCTGTCCTTCGCTCAAGATGCGTCAATCTCTGTTCCCTGGGGCTTTGCTCCACTCTCGAGTACAAATCAAGACATATTTACGCTAAACTAACAAAATGTACAACATAAAACGATAAAAAAACAGCTGGCTACACGATGCAGCTTCGTCAACCGCTCATCTTGTTAGATCCTCCGATATCGGAAGTGCCGCCCGTGGCTCCACCTGGTGCCGCAGTCTGTGAGCACGGAGAACAAAATAAAATCGGTTTCGTTTTCCCGTTTATGCAGTAGTTGGAACAGTAAAATGATTGCTTGACAAATAAGTCAACTCTGAAAGAGGAGATCACTTTTTCTCCTACGATGTAGTACATTTATACAAAGAGATAGAGAAAGCAAGGAGAGGAAAGGCAGAGAGGTCAATCAGACGAGCGTCCGGTGAGCGTTGCAATGCCATGCAATGCGATGCGTCAATAAGCTCTAGTATAGTGTTAATTTTGGCTGGCTGGTGCATGTAATGAACGGGCAAATAATGAGGTTTGGAATTACTTTTACCCATGCATAATGCTCATGTAATATATGGTGTTGCATGTTGGGTCAAAGAATAAATAAAGGTTGAATCATTACGCCAACTCCGGACAGGGCGTTTGTTCTTTTTCTTTCTTTCATTATTTTTTTGGACAGTGCACACATTGCTAGGCCCCTCATCTTCGGTCACCTTCCCGTAGTTTGCACACGTATTGGCGCCTGTTCAATGCCGCAGCGTGCAAAGTTTTGTAGCCGAGTGAAACACATTCCGCGCACGTATCCCAGCGCTATGACAGCACATGACGAGCAACCAATCGTACACCACACAGCGACAAATTCGGAACTTTGCCAATTTGAACATGCCGAGAGTCAAGCAGCCTAACCATCCATCGCTTCGGTTCTTCACTGACAATGCGTCAATCTGTTTTGTAAAGCAGAATGCCGTACAAGAAAGTGCGCACTTATGGTATTGTTTCAAGATTAAGCACTATTAATGCTTGACATTACATTTACCGCAATAATTGACAACACTGTCAACAATTGAACAGTGGAGATTATGCGTAATGGGGGTGTGTCAATAAATTTACAGCTGTTGACAGAGATGAGATATTTTGCAAATATTATGCGGCGATTGAAACCAACTACTGTACAGTTCAGTAAAACGCTTTAACTCCTGAGTTAATTGTTGCTCGCATTCGAAAATTTCATCTAGCCACAGTACTTGGATTTATAGGCCGCCAGTTCTCTTCCAGGTCATTTGTTGTTAAATGTAAACGCAATCGCGGTCATTATACTGCATTTCGGTACTCATTTAGAATGCGCACAATTTTTGCGTAGAGCATCAATGTCATTGCCAATGCACTAGCACCTGAACGGCGACAGTTTGTTTACATTGTCATGTATGGCCATCCCTCTTCGGTCATTAAAGCATATATGCCGTAATATATATATATATATATATATATATATATATATATATATATATATATATACATACATATTCTAAGGAAGAAGTGCCGGTCAGTCAGGCGCATCACCAGCGCTGTTACGCACGGTTCTTGTCCTTACTGCTCGCAGGGTTCTGACTGCCGCACCGAGTTCGACCTCTCAATACTGTCAATAAACACCTTGACAATTTATGTAGTAGTAAGTAGTAACTGGATTATTCAATGGGCTAAGCGTATTTAGGAAAATCAGAAGCACAACTTCGCGGTTATCTTAGGTTTATTATTTACCCAACAGTTTCGGTCGGTGGACCGACCTTTTTCCCTTGAAAAAAGTCGGTCCACCGACCGAAACTGTTGGGTAAATAATAAACGTAAGATAACCGCGAAGTTGTGCTTCTGATTTTTTATATATATATATATATAGTACTGACACCAATTCAACGTCATTACCAGCACACGTACCGTTCGCGTGTTCAATAAAATATTCTTAGATGAAACTGTGCGAGCACAAGCGATCACTCATACAGCGTGTGTAGCTTTTCTTGCAAAAATACGGAATTCAGTCTGTTTCCTACAGAACAGTGTAGTCCCTGTATTACTACAAAAAAATGTCAGTAAAACCTAAAACGGGGGGCACTTTCTGTATTTTAACGGAAGCTCTTGCTGTATTTTTGAAAATGATATATTTTCCGTATTTTAACTGCAATTCCTCCGTATAATGACGGAAATCCTCCGTATATTGACGGAAATTTTTTACAGTGTAGCTTCTTTTTAAGAGAAAGTTTCTGTTAAAGACTAACGATGGTCTCGTTGCATTTAACACGTTTTAATGCGTAAGCATTCTTTGGCGAGTACCCAAGAAAATGTAATGACTTGTTTCTGTACAAAAGTGCATGATTTGCAGAGTAAATGCATTTAATTGCTGTAACTGTGTAAATATAGATGATAGGTAGCTTTATAAGTTATACGGAAGAATATGAACACAAAAATAAAGGAAATAGCCATACAGTTGTTACCCAGGGCTCCATAGAAAACGCATGGGAAGCTTATAGTAGGGATGGGCCAACTTGAACATATCCGGCTAACCATACAATAGAAGGCCTGCAGTTATTCAGGTTCTTATACACGCAGCAATAGAGAACTTTTGATTTTTTGTTGCGATCCCATATCGTGATATTCGTTGCTTATATATTATAAGTATCCCTTGGCTAGCGGATTAGTTAGTTAGTAAGTGCTTAGAGCAAAAATAGTAAAGTACTTACATTTCTGATTTCGTGAAATTCAGCCTACAAGGAAGAGAAGTATTATATGTTAATGTAGCTCCTTTTTAAGAGAAAGCTTCTGTGAAAGAGTAATGATGGTCCCGTCGCATTTAACACGTTTTTAATGCGCAACTATTCTTTGGCCAGTACCCAAGCAAAGTGTAATGACTTGTTTCTGTACAAAAGTGCGTAATTTGCAGAGTAAAGACATTTAATCGATATAACTGTCTAAATATAGATGATAGGTAGCTTTATAAGCTATACGGAACAGTATAAACAAAAAAATTAAAGGAAATAGCCATAGAGATACCCAGGGCTCCATTGAAAACGCATGAGGAAGTTTACAGTAGGGGTGGGCACACTGAAATTTGGAGGTGGGCCAATTTGAACTTTGGGGGTGGGCAACTTGAATTAAGGGTGGATGAAGTTGAAATTTGGGGGTGGGGCAAACTGAAATTTGGGTTTCGGCCAATTTAAAAATTTAGGGGTTGGCCAACACAAGTTTGGGGATGGGCCAGCTTGATATTTGGACATGGGCAAACTTGCATTTGGGTGAGGACCAACTTGAGATTTGAAAGTGGGTCAACTTGATATTTTGGAATGGCGCAATGTCCAATTGAACGCTGCTAAGCGTCCTTGGAGTTGGAGCAGCTTGAGACGATAGCCGCGTTTTCATAGGGCCTCACCGAAGCGCAGTTAGAACGCAGGCGAAAGCTAGCGCGGTCAATGAACGCGCAGATAGCACAAGCTTTCGAGAGTGACATGGGGAACGTGGCGATGCACTCTCCCCTGACGCAACACCTCACGCGTTACTAATGCAGGTGGTGAAGCCTCACACACGCAATGCTCCGTCGTGGCACGCCCGTGCCCGGCGTTCCTTCTCAATTGGTATTATCGGTTTGACGGGGCCGGATGCTGCGTGAAAATCTGACAATTGTCTACTAAAGCCTAATTATCCGTTGCCACGGGAAACGCCATGGGTAGACGCACATAAGCTAAGGAAAGCAAGTAAGCAAAAGTAACCAAAAGCGAAGTGACAGCCGAGCGAGGGAATGCTTACGCATTGGTAGGCAGTTCTCAGAATTATCGTAGCTTTTTCCTTTCTAATGCTACTATTTGTGACAGAGCCACCTCTCAAAAGCTCGTGAATAGGTTGAAACTAGGGTATACTAGAGTAAGGTTGAATGGGACGAGCGACCAGCACGGTCTATGATTTGCAGTGAGGTGCCCGACGACCATAAATACTGCGGCGGTACTGCGATCGAAGTGGATTGGGGCCGCATCACTGTGGCGATTGAAACTTCTGGCAACACTGCTCGGTGTGGTCGTTGTAACTACTTCGCGCACTGTAATTTGCAATTGAACCGCTTAAAATTGTGTTCCGAATTACATATGACGCGTGTTTGTATCTGAAGAATAAATATCTTTCTATTTTCAGCCGAGCGGTGATGGAGCGCGCATTACGGCCGCAGCGTAGGATTTCGTTCTATTTTATTGTAGTTTCCTTTGAGGACAAACGCTTTGCTTGGTCTTAAAGCAGTATGTGTTTCACGTGTGTATTTTTCCGGATGTAATTTGCCATCACTAGGTGTTGCGAAGCACGAACGTAACAAAAAATGTGTAAGTTCGCTGCTTGCCGCTTTAAACGAATAAAACGAATCTGCCCGATCCGGTGCCCTGTCCTCAGACTTACGTGATCTATTCTTCGATAAAAAAATACAGCGCAACATTCCGTTCATGTTTGCGTCTTCCTCGCGGAACAGAATTTGTACGGCGCCTTTGATTGCGGTTGGAGCTCGGGCTCCGAAAACCGTTTCATTTGCCCAATCTGGCCCCTGAGCCGTGTCATAGTTTTTTAAGTGCGAATGCACTTCTTAAGCGACCCCGAAAACTCCGCCGGCATCCGCGCTC